>NC_056731.1:1883823103-1883980603 GCF_019279795.1 Protopterus annectens | reverse complement strand
AGGAAACTTTAAAATATATCAGCAATACCTTTATGTTAGTGCGATTCTGTTTTTTTTTTTTTTTATGTATGTTGGAAGCTTTGAAAGGTGATATTGCCTTAAAAGGCACTATAGGAGTAGACAAAGAAATAGTCTATTTACAAAGGCTTTGGATGTGCACTCCACCCAGGGGAAATGGTTAAGACTGTCTACTTTAAAAGCTCGCAAAGGTTTCAGTTATTTTTAACATAATGTGAAAATGATACTCTTGTGAGAAAATTACTGAGACCATTATAAAAGGTATATAAAAATTCTATAACATTCCACATTAGAGAGACAGGTCAGATATTGCTGTAATTGGTTATGGTAACATTTCACAAAAATCTTTCACTGGCATCCAAGGTATCAAGAAACTAGATGTAACAGCATATTGCTGAAATGTTACTAACATAAGATAAAATGTTTTTCTGTGGAAAGTACAGTTTAAGACCATGGCTTTGGCACCACTTGTTAGTCAGAGATAGATTTTCTTGAAGAATGCTAGTGTCTACAGGGGAGTCAACAATGACCATTAGCTTGCAATTATCTGCAAACTTAGTCAGCCATAAACTTTCAGCATTTGCTGCCATTTTGAAAAAATAGATGCCAAAAAGGAGTGGGCCCAGTACAAATCCCTGGGAGACTCTGCTAGTGGCTGACATCTATGTGGAGGTGGTCTCACCTATTTCAACCTCTGAACAGGTAATAAAAAAGTTTATACCTAAATTAGTGAGCTTGTCTGTAATGCCTGAGTGGGGTGTTGTATCAAAGTCTTGGCCAGGTCAAGGTAAGATTTGTGCACAGCCTTACCTTTATCCAGTGCTTTGGTGACCCTGTCACAAAAGTCCACCAGATTTAATAGGTATGACTTTCCTTTAACAAAGACAAACTGTAATGGTTCCAGTGTTGGCAGGTTACCTATATCCTCATTTATCATGTCCATGATGATTCTTTCTATGGTCTTACATATGAATCTGGTAAGACTTATGGGTCTGTAGTTAACCAGATCAGTGGTTGCACCTCCTCTGTCCAGGGGAATGACTATAGCCATTTTCTGCTCCTTGCACACAAAACCTGATTGAAGGCTCTAGTTGAAAAGTGATTCAAATGGACGAGAGGCCAAGTTTCAGAATATTTATTAAACATTCTGGAATGTTCTAAGGGATCATCAGTGCAGTGCGTTTTTGGGGCTTGGAAAGTGCATTTATGACCTACTCCCTAGTAATGGTTGAGGGGGAATTGAGGTGCGCTATATTTCCTTTGGACTATTGGGGGGAGAGGGGGGAGAAATTTGAGCCGAACCTGTCAGCCAAAAGGTTGGCAATGGCCTCCAGTTCAGTGTGGTTGATACCATTTATAATAAGTTGTGCAAATTGGTGCGTATTTCCCTTGAGGTTACATACATCATTGTATAAAGCTTTGCGGTTGCCCTTTGCCTGAAAAGCTATTTTTTTCTTCAAATTTAACCTCTGAAGTATTAATTAACCCTTTTAGCTGCCTGTTTAGATTGGTCAGGGGGCTTTAGTATGTATGTCTTTGTTCGTCCTACACTTGGCCAAGATTTTTTTCTTCTGTTGTATACCAATTGATATTGTGATTCCACCAGGGTGGCTTAACGTTTAAGTGGGTCTTATTCTTGATACTAGTGGGCAGAGCTCACTCTATACAGCTACTAGTATTGCTGCACAGAGATTTTGTATATAGCTCAGCATATGCTACGATGTTTACTGGGTTTGGGGAAGCTTGTAATTTATAACCAGCTAAAGTGCACCTCACCTTGAGATGAAAGAACAATTCCTTGAGAAATGATTTTAAATAACCCAAAATTCATCAGGGTCAGATTTAATAATCACTGATTAAGTGAACCCACTATTACCAAACAATATAATTATCTATATAAATGATATTATTTATATTTGACTTTATCTCTTTTCATGTATAAAATTATCTCAGATTAAATTTGTGAAACACTGATTCCTATTTTACAGAAGTCATTAGATTCAGATGAATTTACACTGACATGGTAACTTTGCATCTAGTTTATAACATGTTGAAAAACACTGATGATGTCAGCTGATGACTGTAGAGTATCATCACATGTTATAAAACACTGTAACTCCTCTAGTAATAATAGAGTTACTTATTTAAATGTTACCAGGATAATAATGTGAATGAGCATCATTCACATAACATCCATTTCATTAATTAATTGTTTATTTATTTATTTATTTATTTATATAGCTTTCATTTGGATATACTTAATTTTACAGTATTAGTGTCAATGATTATAGTATATTTTAAGTGTAGTTTAAAGATACTAGGTGTGTTTTGAAAGATATTTAAAATGACAGGAGAAAAGTAATAAAAGAGATGTTAAAAATCAGATAACTTTTTTTTTACAGAGATCATTTACAAAATGTGAAAGAGTATAAAGGAATAATAATATTATAAAGCCATGCAAGAGTGGAGAATTACCTTACCCTTAAGAGAGAAATCATGGGAATTGTATAATTATAAAATATAAAAATTTCCTTCAGACAGATTCTGGGCAGGATTTAGAGGAGGCAGTAAAGAAGATTTTCTTGTGAAGAAAAACAAAGATTTAAACACATAAATCAATGTTAGAATTTTATTTTGAGATAGGTGTTTAAACAAACTTCCTATTAAAACCACAATGAAATATATGAAAATCAAAGAAATAAGGTGCAATATATTCAAAGATAAAGAAATAATAAAGAAAGAATAAAATAGTTTGGGAAGATAAGTAAAGGTATTTGAACAAAAAATAGATGATTATGATTGAGTCTGTGATCATAAGCGGGTGTTTGGTGTTCAAGATATGGATGGCAAGAAATTCACCTTAAAAGCAAAGCATGAGAGTTGGATCTTGATATCTATGCAAAAAACACATACCAACCTGGGTTATGATTGAAAAGGCCCAATCAAATTTTGTTGTAGTGCATGGAACTTTACTTGACCCCATGTACTACAAAAGTTGGGAAACAGATTTAGTATCACTAAATGTTTTATAGCAAGCATCCAGCACAGAAGAGAATACAGAAGCTCCTAAGTACTTTAAGCTGATTTTTCCCAATAAAACCTTAAATGAAATGTTGGACAGCTTCCTGCTGTCATTGTTATATTGTGGCCACTAACCACTGTTAATACCATAGCACAAGACTAGAGCATAATTAATTATTTAAGAAAAGATCGTTAAGTACCTTTCTGATATAAAAAAGGTACTTTAACCTGGCTTTTCTCCAGTTTTGTAGTGGCATTCATTGCACTACAATGTAATAAATTAAGCAAAGACATTATTCTATATGGTTATTATGAATACTAGATGGAAAAATTGTCAGAATAGATAGAAAAGTATTTGCATGCATTTGAAAAACCTGGTAAGCCAGATGTAATGAAGTATTATATAACAAACAATAGATAAATGTGAAACTAAGAAGGAGACTAACTTATAGTTGTGGATGAAAGAATAGGGGTTTATACTGAAGGAAATGAATTAGGGAAAATGTATGTTTTGTTATATATTATTTAAAATTGCATTGTCATCTTTATTGTATGTTTAATTGAGCTACAATTTGTTTTCTTTTTTTAAATACATTTTTACTCTTTTGTATAAATATCCCTCAACTCTTTTCAATAAATGTTATGGGACCTTTACATCCATCTCAGCAGCCACTAACAAAAATAGCTCCCCACTGGAATGTTGAGACTCATGATAGCAAGTCCTAAAATATCAAAGTAAAAAGACTGAGAACAGCAAATATCAAACATACTTTTCTATTTTTTTTTAACTTTTTTTTTTTTTTGCAGGAGTGCATGCCCCCCTCCCCTCCACATCTTTAACAATTTGTATTGATAAAAAGTTGAAATCCATTTTAGATGCCAGCAAACATATTCTTAAAGATTCCGGGCATTTTTTTAAAATCTGTTATCTGTGAACGAAGAATTTAAAGAGGATGATCTACTTATAACAGTGGATATAATTAACCTTTTTTGTAATTACACATGTAATAGGAATGAACTGGTTTAAAGAGACCTTAAATGGTTATTTAAGAAATTATTTAAATGTATAATTGATTTAATGGCGATGATGTTGTTTATTATTTTTTCTCTTTTGAAGGTGATATTATCATCAGACCTCAGGAGAAGATATGAGATATAGCATCAGCAATCATTTATGCTAACATTGCTTTATGGGCATGCGAAAAACATTATATAATTAATTCACTACACAAAGACAATTTATTTATGTATGTGAGATTTGTGATTGACATCTTTATTTTATGGAATGGTAGCACTGATATCTTCGAAGATGTTATTAATACATAGGAATGAAAACTATTTTTTCTTTTATGTTTTTCACACAAATACAGTTAGAACTCACTAGAATTTTTGGATGTTACAATTATGAAAGATGGAATAAATGATAAATTTTCATCCACTATCTACAGAAAACTGACATTGTGAAATACTTGCCTACATTTTAGTAGTTTTCACATCACCAGCAAAAAAATAATAATAATAATACATTGGTGAAAGGTCAAGTGCTCAGACTATCTTGATTAATTTCTGATGATACATTGCTCAATGAAAAACTTTTGAAATTAAAAAATATGTTAGAAGCCCATGATTACCCACTTGATATTCTAAATGAGTCAGGGGATGAGAGAGTGAGAAACAGGCATTCCTAGGTTTCAACCATTCTAGCTAAGGGTAAGATTTTCTTCCTGGGCAAAAATGAAGAAGTGAGATATGAAACAAAAGCAACAATATTAAAAATTTCCAGGGATACTTACAGTATAAACGTCTATAATAAGAAAGTATTGGAATCGGGCTTTTACAAAGGAAATCTGAGAAAAAGTAGGCACTGAAACAGATTTTGCATTCAGCAGAAAGAGAAATATTAACTCATCACAGCTGAGTGCACCTCCAGGCGTTTCTGCAGTTAACTTCCACTGACGCCTCTAGGCATCAAATACTGCTTGTTGATATTGGCATTAATAATTCCAAAATCATTCTACATACAAGATATCAGACTATTTCATCTTTAAGCATACATGATGGCAAACACAATTGTATTGATATTTGACCTCTATCTAATGTAGCTAATGAGATACTGAATATTATTTTTATACTGTTTATTTATACTGTAACAATTTTCATATTTCTGTAAATATCTCAACATTCAAATAATGCAAACACAACTGTATAGCCTCATATGAAAAACTCACAGCTGTATGAAGAAAATACTGCTGGCAGTGTGTGTCTTGCTTGAATAGTTACTGAGATACCATACGCTGTTTATACAACATTACAAAATTAATACTCATTGCCTTTATTTTGCCTTATAAATCCAGTTTAAAGCATCAAATTGAATGCTTGCCACTAATGTAAAAATGAATTTATCCTGAATAGTTTACCACTTACAGTTTTCTAGTAACACTTATAGTTCCAGAGATATGAATACTTGTTTGAACTGTAAGGTGATAACTTCATTTTTTTAAAGGATCAAGTCACACCCACTGTTAGTTAAAGGTACACACTTAAACGATCTGCACTGGAGGGAATGACTTAAACAAACTTTAGAATGACAAAAATGAAAAAAAGGACATGATAAAAATAACAGGGATGATAAAATGCAGCAGATGAAAACAATGTAAATTCATTTTTGATGCCACAAATATAGCAATCTCAGACTTTAACAGAATTATTGCATGTCTGGGTCACTTTGTACCACTACAGGGGTTGTCTATTTTGCATGTTGTTCTACCTGTAATGTGTACTAGATAAGCAAAACTGAAAGAACCTTAAGTATGAATATTTCTGAGCATATTTATGACATTAGAAACCAATATAAAGACAATGCTTTGTATAGGAAACTTAGGTTGAATGTTAGTAGGTACCTAAGTTTGAGTGACCATATACCTCCTGCCCAGTGTTTTAAAATTAAGATTTGCTAAGCTACAATATTTTAGTTTAGTTTTTGATTTCTTGGCTTGAACTTTTTAGTTTGTATCTTAAATGTCTTTCTTTTATTGTGCATTTTTTGTCACGTTGTTATAATGTTTTGTTTAATAACATTAAGATCATTGGATTGTAATTTTAAATGGTGTTTATCATATGATTTGTGGTCATATGACTTTTAGATCATCATCATAAGGTCACATGCTACTTTTTGGATGTATTTAAGAAAAGGGTATTTTTAATTACATTAGATTCTGAAGAAGTCCTACACATGTGTAAGGAAGAATGTGTTAAATCTATTAAATGGTAGTGGCTTATCCACTTTCAGCATTTCTTTTTTTCATTACAAGTCACTTTGCTATGAAGTGATGTGTGCTTTTTATCATTTTTTAAATGTGTGATGTGTTATTTTATTCTAGCTACTAAATTGTGGTTCACTACAGTAGTATGAAGACAGTCTTTGGATGGTAAATTACAATTCTGTTTGACATTGTGGGATGTTAAAAACTGCTCAGAATTTTAAGCACTATTGGCAATGAAGTCCTAATGGCATTTTAAGATTCTTCAGTGTAAGTTCCAAAACTCTAAATAAGAATATGTGACCCTTGGAACAGAGCAATGTGAAATTCATTGTTCCATGAAAAAAAGCATTATTTGTGGGGGAGCAAGTCCCCTGCACCCCCACAGCCTGAATATATATATATATATATATATATATATATATATATATATATATATATATATATATATATATATATATATATATATATATTAACTGTGTGATCAATGTCCTTCAAAGAAGTGGGAGTATTCCACAATGCAACAATTTCTTAGTTCGTATAACTTTCCTGAAGTTGTACTTGAATTACTGCTGTTCAGAAGGTCACACTTACAATCCTTGAACATGCTTTTGGAACCCATAAATGGCACTCTGTCAGAATTTTGAGACTTTTCAGTGGGAGTCCCAAAAGTATGAAAACATAAGTGTGATACAGAGAGCAAAATCCACTGCTACACCTAAAATGTGTGTTTTTTGTCTTTGCATGAGCACTTTCCTGTGACTCCTGATATGGAGGACCTCACTGTCCACACTAACACTTACACATGCTAACTCTGTGATTGCTATAACTCAGAGATTACTCTTTACTAACATCAATTTAGAATTTTCCTGAAATTCCACTTAAATTCTTGCTAGTCTTAAGATTACGTTTGCAGTCATTAATACAATAAGAACCAAGCGGCAGTGCCCTATTAGAAATTTGAGACTCTTTGATGCAAGTTAAAAAGCCCCCAAAAAAGTAAGTTCAATGTTCAGAACATAATAGTGAAGTACAAAGCTTGCTGTTACACCTTAAGAGCATTGTTGGGGGGCATCTACCCTGCACCCCTGATATTGGGGGTTGCACTCCCCCACATCATTGCATACAATGTGGTGAACACAGGGTACGGTGTGGGGCAACACAGATGTTGTTTAGTTTTGGGGTCAATCCTAACTGCTGTATGTTAGAGTAAAATAACGTTGGTAGAAACAATATAAATTAAAAAGTCAAGTGGATGAGATGTCAGAAACTCAAAATAAAGACTGTTTGTTAACTCAGGTACTGAATGGCCATATTGTTTTAAGAGTATTGAGATGATTTTCATGATGTTTGAAAGTACTGTAGATTTTAAGAGTGAATGATATATGTGGCACAGCTGGTTGTTGTGCATTAGGACCAAGGATACAAAGCTGAACAGATTGTGAGGAAGCAGGCATGTGTATTTCTCGAAAGGGGTTGGCTACCTTCTGTCAGGGACTTAGAGAAATAGCATGTTTAACTTTCCAGACTACTTCATATTTTGGACCTAGCCAGCATAAAACCGATTAAAAAACTGAGGCCTTCATATATGGGGAAGTAAGGTATTTAAGAAAAGATTGGAGTGGCCTGATGCAATACCAAGATTAATGATGGAATGTGTTGGGAAGAGCTAATAAATGGCATGAAGAAATAATCGAATGCCAGCATAATGTAAATCATGCATGTATAGATTTAATGAGCTGCAATATAGATTTAGTTAAGAAAAGTGTTAAAGAAATTGCAATTTTCTTATAAATGGTGATATAACTGCTTTTTCTAAAGGGTGCCACTGGTTCATAAGACATAAAAAATCAGGAGCAATCAGGAAGAATAAGATAAGAAGATTTAATGACTGGCTGAGGGATAGTACTTTGAGAAGACCTATAGGCTTGTAGGAAGGCAGGTAAGCACATGTAGGGCCAGATTCATAAAAAGGCAACCTAGGCAGCTGCCTGAGGCCAAGTGTTAGGCGGAGGGCTAACCTATCTATGCTTTATATGTCTGTCTCACTATTCCAAAATCAATTCCAGACCTAGGCAGCTGCCTGAGGCCAAGTGGTAGGCGGAGGGCTAACCTATCTATGCTTTATATGTCTGTCTCACTATTCCAAAATCAATTCCAGACCTAGGCAGCTGCCTGAGGCCAAGTGTTAGGCGGAGGGCTAACCTATCTATGCTTTATATGTCTGTCTCACTATTCCAAAATCAATTCCAGAGGCTGTTGCATAAATTATTGATGCACAATAATGGTCACTAAATTCCATGGTTGTATATCAGTAATTGCTGTAAAAACCTCAATGGTTTTCTGCCTGTTAAAAATCATTTGCAGTGTACAACTCTTGGCAGTATCTGGCCAACGCTACCATTATTCCACTGAACTTGTGCTGCAGCTCAACTGAATACATTTTCCCTATATGTGCAAAATATGCACATTTTCTTCTTTGCAATGAGGTTAATTAAGAAAAAGATATTTTCTGCAGCTTTATGGAAGTATTTTCACCTCTGTTTTTTTCTTTCATTGCAAATTTTGTTTCTGCCTTGTGAGCTGTAGTGATGTAATGGTGCATAGATATCTCATGTTGTACTTCTGTGTGGTTTTAATAAAAATCCATACAAATTTTCAAGAGTGCTGTCAGATGGTTAAGCTGAATATAATTGTTGGGAGTGTCATCACAAATCCTTTTTCTAGTGCTGCTGATGGCCAAGAAAAAGCAGTTTGCAATGTTTTGTTTTTTCCAAAGAACATAAATTCTGTTGTGTGTATGGCATGGGATGGGAGATTGGGAAAGTTGTCAGTTTTGAACAAATTATTTTATTATAACAGCAGTTACTTATAAATCCGAGTGTGTGTGTGTGTGTGTGTGTGTGTGTGTGTGTGTGTGTGTGTGTGTGTGTGTGTGTGTGTCAGTGTGTGCATGTGTTTAGTATGCAAAAAACTGTGGCAGGGATGCCACCCAGCAGTATGAATATTGGCTCTAGATAATGGCCACTATTGATGTGACACGCAATGGATGGTCTTAAAAATTTTTCTTGTTTGAACCTTTATCCCTCTCTTATTTATGGCTTTGTCCAGAATTCTTGAACAAAGAAGTTGAGAGGTAATTTGTGCTGTTCCTTGTAAAACATCTTGACTTTCTGGCAAATAGTTTTGGATTTTAGTCACTACATAATGAAAAGCATGTGAGTTTTAAAATGTGTTCATAGGTGCATAGGAGATTACTAGGCCAATGTATCAAGAGACTTTACAAGCCTAGCCAATAGTACCCAATTTTACCCTGTATATGACTCCTAGGGGCAGGAGGAGGGCATAGCTTTGTGCCTATGCCTTAAGTATTTTACAGATTGCCCCATCCATAAGGAACAAGGGTGCCACCCCAGGTGTGACTTTATGATAGGATTCCGGATACTGGCTAAGGCTCTTGCCACCTCTATAGTGCCGTTTTTAGGCAAGGTTCAAATGAAAAATTCACCACCATAACAGGTACAAGCAAGCAAAATCTGAGGGTAATGCTACTCAATGCTAGAAGTCTAAACCTCAAAATGCACTCACTCGAGGCACTCCTTAAAATGGAGAACATTGACATCTGTGCAGTGACAGAGACCTGGTTCAAAGCTCCAGAGAGCACCCCTGCATTACCAGGCTTCAATTCATACCACACCTTTCGGCCACCTAACCCAGAAAGAAGCACTAAAGGTGGAGGCGTGTCCATATTCATTAAGGATATCCACACCTCCAGGCTAGTTGCACAGCATAATGCATCCGAGATTATCCAAGTGCAATTAACTCTGGGCAAGACCACAATCCAAATTGTAGCTTGCTACAGAACCCCCACCATGCCCCAGGATTTACACTCCTCATTTCTTGATACACTGGAAAGTATTAGGGTACAACCCAACACCCTAATAATGGGCGATTTCAACTACCCCACCATTAACTGGGAAAACTACTCATGTACAAACTCTTTTGCTCAAAGTTTTCTAGAATTCATAAATTCCAATGCCTTGGATCAACTTATTCACACCCCCACCAGGGGCAGCAATATCCTAGACCTGGTCATTACCAACATGGGAAACCGGTGTTCCACACCAGAGGTCAATTCCTCGTTGGTCAGATCCGACCACAAGCTAATCAGCCTAGACATCCACATCTCACCCCCAGCCCCAATTAGGGAAACCATCGTAAAAAACTTCTCAAAAGCCAACTTCACACTTCTTAAGACAGAAGTGGCAAACTTCATGACACCCATGCAGATGGACAATAGAGGTATGACTGCCGAATCCTACACAAATGCACTTTATAAGCACTTACACGAGTGCATGGATCATGCTATCCCTAATAGAACCAAGATGTTATCCTCCAAAAAAAGGAAGCCAATCTAGGGGTCCTCTGCCATAAACAAACTCTACAACAGAAGAAAGAAACTGTTGCAAAAAAGAGTAAAATCCCATGACTGGAGGAACTCCCTGGTCAACCTCAGTAAGAAGCTGAGATCCCTCATAAAATCCTCCAAAGCTAGTTACGAAAACAAAATTGCCACTGACTCTAAAGACAACCACAAAGCATTCTATAGCTATGTCAAGAATCTAAATGGGAACACTCAGATCTGCTCTGAGTTACAGCATAATGGCACTAAATATACAGAACCAACTGATATTGCCAACAACCTAGCAGATAGGTTCAGTGCTAACTTTACCCCCTTTCACCCCCTAGAGGGCCCATCTCTATACCGGAAGAATGCAAAGTTCCTATAATCATGGCTGCACAGGTAAAAAACACACTCTCCAAAGCCAAGAACACAGCATCCATGGGACCTGACAATATCCCAGGCTGCGTTCTACATGAACTACAGAATGAACTGGCACCCTACCTAAGTACCATGTTCAATCATAGCCTCACCTCAGGCTTTGTACCCACTGAATGGCACACCATGACAGTTATCCCACTCCACAAAGGGGGAGCCACGACGGACCCCGGGAACTACTGCCCCATTAGCCTGACGAGCCTGGTCTGCAAGGCCATGGAACGTATCATCGTGGAACTCATAAACAAAGACATTGGTAATCTCCAAACTCTGGACCCTACTCAGTTTAGATTTGTAAAAGGCAGATCATGTCTCCTAAACCTGATTGACTTCTTTGAAGCAGTCACCAAAGCCATAGATGAGGGTAAAATGGTTCACACAGCTTATCTAGATCTCGCCAAGGCTTTCAACACCATCCCCCACTCTGGAATTATAGATAAGCTCACTAAACTAGGTATAAATCCCTATGTCACAAGATGGTTTGACAACTGGCTCACGGACAGAACCCACACTGTGAAAGTAGTGGATTACAAATCCGACATCAGGCCAGTGACAAGTGGAGTACCACAGGGTTCAGTCCTGGGTCCTCTCCTGTTTGGTATCTACATCTCTGAAGTGCAGGCCAACACAGAAGGTCTTTGGCTAACAAAGTTTGCAAATGACTGCAAACTAGAAGCCATAATCAAAACTCCTAACGATGTGGACAAACTACAAAAGGGCCTCACTGAGACAGATACCTGGTGTCAAAGCCATGGCCTGAAGCTCAATGCCAAAAAGTGTATTGTCATCCCCTTTGGTAAAAACTCTGTACCCATGAACTACCACATAGCTGGTAGTCTACTTAATGCCAAAAATGTGATAAGAGACCTTGGGACACAGGTGGACAGTAGTCTCTCCTTTGATAATCACATCGCCACAGTGGTCAGGAAATCCTTCTACGTGGCTCATCTCATCACAAAAGGATTCTCATCCAGAAAAAAAGAGGTCATTGTTCCCCTCTACTCATCACTCATTATACCCAGTATAGAGTACAATGCCCCTTTTGGTATGTACCTCACAAGACATCTACAACTGGAAAGACCACAGAAATACCTCACAAAGAGGATTACTGGCCTCAAACAGATGCCCTATGCAGACCGTCTCAAAAAACTGCAGCTCTACTCCATCGCATATCACCTACTCATGGACGATCTCTGCCTAACATACAAAGCTATGTCAAACCCAGAGCTGTTGGACATGCTCCACTTAAAGAAATCCCAATCCTCCGAGCTACATGCTCTAGGGACCTTAACCTTGTCACCACAATAAACAGAACATGCTAGAGGGATAGATTCCTGTCCCAGAGACTTCCCATACTCTGGAACAGACTACCTATCTATGTCAAACAGAGCTCCTCATTAGCACTCTTGAAGAAAAATCTTGATGATTGGATGGGAAATGGGAAATTCACCCCGGGGAACACTTCTGTGACTCTGCTCGACAGGGGCACAGGAAAATAATTTTCTTGGGTGGCGAAAGCCAGGGTATATTTTTTGGCTAGGCTTGTATGGGCCCTAGGGCCGATAGCCTAGTACCTACCTATGAACCTATGATTCTCCATCCATCAATCCAGATTGATCTTAAAGAGGCCAGAGAAGGATTCTGCTTTACATGAATAGGTAGCCTGTTCCAAAGAAAAGGCAATTTCTGGGTCACATATTTGTCTCTACTTCAAGTTCTGTTTGACTTGCTGGTTAAGTTTAGATCCATGAAATGGGTAACTCTCATATTTTTTGTCTTGTAAATATGCAGTAACTCCATCAAGGCTGGATTTGTGGGTGCCTTGTAGGTTAGGTGTAGATCACCCCTTAATAGTCAATAAGAGACAGAGGAAAAGGAAAGGTCTTTCAGTCTATTTGCATAAGAGATGTTGTAAACCCCTGTATGTCCTTAGTGTGGAACCTCTGGGATTGCTCCAGCTGTTGTAGATGCCCAGTCTATTACATTCCAAATGGGGCATTATACTCAATTATCAATCCAATGAGGGATGTGTACAGTGGCACTATAATCTACCGGGATATGGAGACAATACCTTTGCTTATAAGCTGTGCCACATAGAATGATTTTCTCACCACTGTGGACATGGGATGGTCAAAGTTCAGGCAGCTTATCCACTTGTGTACCTAGATCCCTTACCTCTGAGTCTACTGTTAAGGGTGTGTTGTTAATGCTGTAGTTAGAAGGGATATTTGATTTCCCAAAGGGTACAATAATGCATTTATTTGCAGTTAGTCTCAGGCTGGGATTCTGACATCAGTCGTTTGCCTGATTTAGACCCTCCTGAATGATATCTACATTGTTGGGGGATTCAGTGATTGCCCCCAGCTTGCAATCATCTGCAGACTTTGTCATCCAGAGGTCTTCCACATTGGTTTTGGCATCCAAAAAGTAAATTTTGAACATGAGTGATCCCAGCACTGAGCCCTGTAGTACACCACTGGTAACTGTTCTCTTGCCATAACATGAATCACCTACTTTGGCCGCATGTGTCCTGTCCTTGAGCCAACTGGCTATCCATCTGGTAACATAGGCATTTATGCCCAGTTTTGTGAGTTTATTTATAATACCTGAGTGAAAACTTGTGTCAAATACCTTGGACAGGTCTAGGTAGGTGGTATGTACTGTTTTGCCCTCATCCATGTCCTTGGTGACATTGTCAAAGAAGTCCATCAGATTTAATAGGCATGACCCGCCCTTGACAAAGCCAAATTGGGTTGGCTCCAATGTTTGGTGGTTTCCTATGCCTTATTTATCAGGTCCATGATTATTCTTTCCATGGGCTTACAAGCAAGGCTAGTCAAGCTTATGGGTCTGTAATTTCCCTGGTCATATGAGAGTTCTCCCTTATCCAGAGAGATGATCGTAGCTGTTCTCTACTCTATCAGGATAAAGCTGGTCCAGAGGCTGTGATTAATCAGAGTTTCCATTGGGGCTGATAAGTACTGATTTAAACTATTTAAGAGACAACCTGGTTTATCGTTGAGCCCCATAGATGCCATGTCTTTAGCTTTAGAGAGCACTGTGGCTACCTATTCATTAGTGATAAGTGGCAGAAGAGTGGTAGACGGTATGTCTTGGTGGAGAACTAGTTGTGATGCAGGAGTGAAGTTTGACCTGTATGTATCAGCCAACATAGTTGCTATACCTGCTGGCTGAGTATAGGACATGCCTTGTATAACTAGTTCTGCACATGGCTTGGTGTTGTCATTAAGCCTGCGAGCATAACTATAAAATACCTTATGTTTATCCTTAGCTTTGTAGACTATTTTTGCCTCCAAATTAGCTTTCATAGTTCCCTGAGTTGCTTGTTTATACTAAAGAGGGACTTAGTGATCGTTGTGCGCATTTCATCGTATTTCTCCACAGGATTTTCTTTCTGTTGTTGTACTACCTATTAAGACCATGTGTCCACCAGGGTGGCTTGTTTCTGCAGTTTGTCTTGAGTTTATTTTCATTCAGTACTGCCATTTCTATGCGGTTGTTTATCTGGTCATACAAGGCTTTCCTATACTTCACTGCCTAACCTTGTGTGTTTTCTGGATTTGATGGAACTTGGACTCTAGCTATGTTGTTACTTAATAGGAGGTGGTTTGCCTTAGAAAAGTTTTTAAAGTTTTTGGGATTCAGTGGGGGCCTAATTTTACCTTAATGTCCAGATAAGCCCCTTTGTGATCTGATCATACCAGTGAAGACATCATACATGGGAGAGTGCAGCACTCTCCCATGCTTGTGAGTTCCAGAGATAGGCTATTTGTTCCCTTGTTGGCAGTGCAGACCAGCTGCTGAAGGGTATTTGAGTTTACAAAGTCAAGGAATCTTTGCATCTGTATGCTAGTGGTGGTGTATGCCTCCCAATTTTTGGAGGGGTAGCTAAAGTCACCCATGAGTATGATACTGGGCTGGATGGTGAGTGATTCAAGTAACTCTAAGGTAAGATGTGTGGACATCATTGTTTATGGATGGGGATCTACTGTTAGCAAGAACATGGTAATGGATTTTTCCCATAGTTAGTTGGACATGGACTAGCTCAAGCATACCATATTGTTTGACCAGCCTTGAGGTGATAGTATCTTTTATGTACATGGATACACCTCTGCCTTTCACTCTTTCACATTCAGTGAGTGAGCGGCATGTATGGTAGGCATTATAGCCATGTACTGCCAGAGTGCTTTCCTTGGCTTTTTAAACCATGTTTCAGTAACTGCACAGATGTCAACATTTTCCAGGATGATGAGAACTTCTAGGGAGTGTAGTTTCTTGTTGAGACTCTCAGCATTGAGCAGTAACACCTTTAGCTTGTCCTGTGTAACTTTTGTAATGTTGGAAGGTTTTTCTGTTTGGCAGTGCCTAAAAATGGCAAAACAGAGATGGGTAATGTCTTTGCCAATATCCAACAGCCTAGAGATGACAGGCGTAGACCATCCCTGGCAAAGTAGCATGGTCTGTCAACCATGTCCTCCCAATGAAAAAATATTGTACCACTTTGGAATGACGCCAGTAGCTAAGCCAATTGGTAAAGTCAGTCATTTTCTGTATGTATTGTGGCATCATCCTTAGAGACAGTAAAATACTGCTCAATGCTAGGTGCATACCCATTTATGATACAGATGCTGAGTCATGTCTTTCTTCATATAGTCCAGGGAGGTACATCTCAGGTCATTTACAACCACATGAAATATGACTGAGTCATACTGGTACTTAAAGGTAAATGACCTGAGTGCTTGCATGATCTGCCGGTCCTGGCCCCTGACAGGCAGCTAACTGTAACCTTCTCTTTATTTAGCCTTGTAAGGGGGACATCGATGTTGTAGTTCAGAGTGTTGTAATGTACCTTTAAGAAGCATTCCCATCAGTGGGCACATGCATATAAGTATGGAGCACGTGCAAGCAAGAGTGCCATTTTGAGAGAGCAGGCAGCATGAAAGCATGTACGTGTGTAGCAGTCAGTCTGTTAGTTAGTTTGTTTACGTTTAATGTTACAGTCATCCATTCTGATGTGCTTGTGCATAATAAACTACTTAAACAAACACCCAAGCCTCATCGTCTTATTCAGATACACAAGACAAACAACATGGTGTCATAATAGGATCCAGAGTCAAAACCATGAGGCACGCAGTTAGAAATGGAGGAACATACACAAGTGGATCATCTGAAGCACAAACAACTCACAAACAGGTCAGAAACGAATTTCCAAGTACTAAAACTCATTTAAATGATATTTTGTGCAACAAATATAAAACAAAGCATTCATTATATTCAAAACAAATTTCTAATTAAACGAAATGTCCGAAACTGTTACATATTGATAAAAATATTCTAAATAATTATGAAAACGTTTGAAACAATATCCAAATCACATAAAATGTATAAAAAAAGGAAAATGACCATATTTTTTGCAATGTACTACTTTTTTGCATTAACTAAAGCTATTTGAAGTATCTGAAGTGTGCAAAGTGTTGGCAAGTGTGTGTAGTATTACAGTACAGTTATTTTGCAAAGTACAGTCTTTCAAAGAGATTTTGTGCATTTGAATATTATTAAAAGTACCTGGTGTGTGTGCATGTTTGTACATAATTACAAAGGCCAAGATTGCACTGTTTAAACATAATTTGTTGGCAAGGCAGAAGGATTTTGCAGACCCAATCCACTTGTGTTTGATAACAATCTTGCAGAAAATTGGGTTCCTATCAGTTCGTCGAAACTTCAGCAGTTCGAACACCATATGTTCGAACTGTGAAGTTCAGAAACTGATTATCATGAAGCTACAGAACACCGAATTCTTTCCCAGGGAAAGAATTCGGTGGGCCATTTCTGTGGTTTCGCGATTTTCAGCACTGTGGTGGAAAGTTACAGGTCAGGTTCAGGTAAGTGTGCGATTGTGCGGACGTTAGGGTTAGGGTGCAGGTTAGGTGAGTTAGGGTTAGGGCGTGGGTGAGGTGGGTGTGTGATAGTGTGGATGTTAGGGTTAGGGCACAGGTTAGGTTTGTTAGGGTTAGGGCGTGGGTGAGGTGGGTGTGCGATAGTGTGGATGTTAGGGTTAGGGCTCGAGTTAGGTGAGTTAGGGTTAGGGCGCGGGTGAGGTGGGTGTGCAGTAGTGACAGACTTTGGGGTTAGGGCAGGATAGGTGAGTTAGGGTTAGGGCGCGGGACAGGTGTGTGCGATAGTGACAGACTTTAGGGTTAGGGTTTGGGTTAAGGTAAGTGGATAGATAGTAGTGTATGTACAGTTTAGTGTAGGGTTAGATGTAGGATTTTAAGTGTATGTGTATGGCTTAGCTGTTTTTTTGGTGTGCTTGTGTTGTGTGTGTGTTTCTTGGAACAGCGATTTCTTTCTCTGGGAAAAAAATCACTGTTCTAAACCTTTGATGGTTTTGCACTTCAAGGTTAGAAGTTCGAACATATGGTGTTCAAACTTCTGCCATTTCGACGAAGTGATATAGACCCCAGAAAATTGGAGAGTGTTTGAGCAAGAGTATGATATTTTGATTCAGGCTGCTTTTTCTGACAAAGACACATGTACAAAAACATTTATTCTGCTTAATTTAGCTGAGTCTGAAGCCATTGAAAGACAGCATTCATTTGTGTATGCACCTGCTGAGTTTGCAAGGGAGGGGGAAGACCACTATATTGTGGTAGTGGCTGAAACGTGGGAAGATCCTGAGTGTTTAAAATGTAAATTTAGAGAAATGTGTAACCCCCAAATGAATATTACAATGGAAATGGACTTATTTTACATAAGAGATCAAAAGCCTTGTGAAACTTTTCAGCATATATAAACGACCTAAGAAATAAGGCTAAAACATGCAGATATGGTGATCTGAGAGATGTGTTTATAAAAGACAGGTTTGTGTGTGGTGTTAATAATGATGCAGTGAGAAAGATTTTGCTTCGAGACAGTGATTTAACTTTAAGCAAGGCCATTGAGATTTGCCAGATATATGAGCACACAGAAAAGCACATAAATATGCTTACAGATGAGAAAAACATGCATGCAGGGTTTTCTTCCAGTGCTAATATTAATAGCATGTAAGAAAAGGTTGAAAGATACAGGTCTAAGAGCGTGGCAGATAAAACCCAGGGCACTCTTAGTAAAGCAGTGGAGTGATTAATCAAAATGTGTAGCCAGCTTCATAGTCAACTGCCATAATTGTGATGGCAACCATGAGTCTAAACAGGTGAAGTGCTTAGCTTTTGGTCAGCAGTGCCATTCATGTAAAAAGTGAAATCATTTCAAAAGGTTTTGTAAACCTAAAGGGGCACATTCTTTTATTAAAAAAGAGCATTCAAAGAGACAAATTGATCAATTAGAAAGCTGTGACCCTACTTTTTACATTGATGGTGTGTATGTGCTTGGTGAAACAGTCAGTGGAGTAGATTTGTGGGCAAAAAGTGAAACATTTTGTACTATTCAGATTACTGGGAAACCCATGGAGCTCAAAGTAGATACTGGTTCAAAGTGCAATGTTATGTCAGCAGAAATGTTTGCTAGAGTAAAAGTTGGAGAACAACTTGATCTGGCAATTTGTGCAAGGCTTGCTGCTTATGGTGGTGAAGAATGTCAAACTAAAGGCTCAGTAGTGCTTTCATGTTACTGTGCTTGGAACAGATATGACTTGCAATTTTACATAGTCAAAAGACACTTGCAGTCATTGTTAGGCCTCAGAGACAGTTTGAAGATGGGACTGCCTTCATTTAACAAAGAGGTCCACCATGTAAGCTTGCATGAGAACAGCTTAAATTTGGCCCAGACTATTTTTGTTCTGAGTATGCTGATATTTTTGAAGACAAACTAGACAAACTCCTAGTTGTGTACTCCATGAAATTAGACCAGGAGGTAAGCCCAGTCATCAGATCAGCACGGACAGTTCCAGTAACTATGCAGAACAGAGTCAAAGCTGAGCTAGACAAAATGGTGCAGCTAGGAGTAATTTGTCCAGTGGAAGAACAAACTGAATGGGTATCTTCCAGAAAAGCTCAGATGATATTAGAATATGTATTGATCCAAGAGACTTGAACAAAGCACTAAAAAAACTCATCGTCTATGCATATAGTCAAAGTTGCCACCCTCATGCCAAATGCCACTGTTTTTTTTCTGTCTTAAATGCAAGAAGTACATTTTGGCAAATTTTCTTTGACCAAAAATCTTCATTGCTAACCACATTCACTACACCATTTGGAAGGTACAGATTTTTGATAATGCCATTTGGAATAAATTCTTCCAGTGAAATCTTTCTGAGTGTGATGGAACAAATCTTTTCTGGCTATCCATGTGATATTATAGTAGATGCTATTCTTGTAGGAGGCAATGGTGAAGTTGAAGAAGACAGACACCTTAGGAAAGTTCTGGAACATGCTCATGAAGTGACTCTTCAGTGGAATCTTCAAAAATGTAAATTCAGGCTACCAGAAGTTACTTATATGGGTCATTTGTTTACTAGTTCAGCTTATGACCAGATCCTTGCAAGCAAACAGCAGTTCTTGAGTTGCCATCTCCAGACAATGTCCAAGCCTGACAACGTTTTCTTGGTATGGTCAACTATTTAGGCAAGTTCATTCCATATTTGAGTCAACTTTCCTCACCGCTAAGAGAGCTGTCATGCAAAGATGTAACTTGGTCCTGGTCAAAACAATACCAAAAAGCATTTGATGTTCTGAAACATAAAATTGCCAGTCCACCCACTTTAAGAAACTATGATGTTCACAAACCAGTTACTCTTTCATGTGATGCTTCTAAGTTTGGTCTTGGTGCAGTCATTCTTCAAGAGGGTAGACCAGTACCCTATGCATTATGAACTCTCACCTAAACCAAGATGCTGTATGTTCAAATTGAGAAAGAGCTCTTGGCAATTGTGTTTGCATGTTTGAAGTTCCATGATTATATTTATGGCCAACCTATCCAAATAGAAACTGACCGCCAGCTTTTAGCCATTATTTTGATAAAGCCAATGCACACAGCTCCTGTGAGATTGCAATACATGATGCTCAAATTGCAAAAGTACAATTTCAATCTTGTTTTCATAAAAGGCAAACTTCTTTATCTTGCTAATACTTTGTCCAAATCACCCACACAGAACAGCATAACAATAAGAAACCTGATTCTGAAGTCATGGAAGTGAGAAAGTTTTCTTCCACATGTCTTGATGAGCTTAGCACTCACACAGTTTCAGATCCAGTCCTCCAGAATGAACCACTGTATCAATCAAGGATGGCCTTCAAGCAATCTTGTTTACTAGTAGATATGCGGCAGTATTTTCCCTACAGGGATGAGATTTTGTCAGACAATGATATCATTATGAAAGGTCCAAAAGTGATTGTTCCAAAAGCTTTGCAACAAGAGTATATTAAGATCTTGCATTGTGGCCACCCAGGAACTGATTCTACTAAAAGAAGGGTAATAGGACTAGTATTGTGGACTTCTATGTCAAATGATATTGAGAAAGTTCTTTTTGTAATAATACTAAACCACATCAACAAAAATAACCACTTCAGTTAAGCCAGACTCCTGAACTGCCTTGGTTGACAGTAGCCACTAATATTTTTGAGTGGAATGGTCAACATTGCTTCGTGTTAGTGGACTGTTATTCACATTGGTTCAAGATTGGTACTGTCATTACTAAGTTGAAGTGACATTTTTCTGTCCATGGTAGTCTGCAGATTCATTTCTGACAATGGTGCACAGTTTACAAGTCAGCAGTTAAGAAATTTGCAAAAACATGGGACTTTGTTCATATTACGAGTAGTCCTGAGTACCTGCAGTCAAACAGCTTGACTGAACATGCAGTTCAAAGTGTAAAACAGCTGTTAGAGAGAACCAAACGTGACAATACTGATGCTTTTCTGAACTTGCTTAATTTCAGAAACATTCCTTGTGATAAATTTACTTGGTTCACCTGCCCAGAGACTTATGTCAAGACAAACCAGAACCACACTACCAATCAATAAGAATTTGTTGGTTGCATGTGCTAAGAACAACAAAGCAGTGAAAGCCCAACTTCTAAAAAAGCCTTTGTCCCAAAAGTCCTATTATGATAAGACCAGCAAACCTCTCAATCTGTTAAAAGAAGGAGAGATAGTGAAGATGCAGACCACGAAAGTATTAGATCAGCTCAGACTTGTGAAAAGTTTGTGTGAAGAACCAAAATCATACATTGTGGTATCGCAGGGAATGGAATTTAAGTGAAATCAGAGGCATTTACTATCAGTGTCCAAGCCAGTGTTACAGCATCTTGCCTGTAATGGAGACTTTAATTATCAGAGTGATTTGTCCAATATTCCTGTTCCAGAGAACATTTCATCATCTATTCCTGTTCCTGAAAATATCTCTGAACATTCTGAAGCAGTACATTCCCCAGTGACTGCTCTGTTGCTAAACCCAGTTCTAAGTATTACATTACAAAGCCAGGTCTTATCTCAAGACCTAATCGTAGATACACAGCAACCTGGACATGATTGTTATTTTGTTTATTATTGTCTGTAATTTGCATGCCTATTCAATTGTTATTGTCAATATGAGGCAGATTAGTCAAAAAGGGAGGCTGTAGATCAGAGTTTGTGATGTAACTTTAAGAAGCATTCCAGTCAGTGGGCACATGCATTTATGTACTGAGCATGTGCAAGCAAGAGTGCCATATTGAGTGAGTAGCCAGAGTGAAAGCATGTGTGTGTGGCAGTCAGTCAGTTAGTTCATTTAAGTGTAATGCTCCAGTCATCCATCCTGATGCGTTTGTGTTTAATAAACTACTTAAATGAACACCCAAGCCTCATCATCTTATTCAGATACACAAGACAAGTGACAGATGTGTCTCACAATGAAGTCATCTATGACCAGTATGTTGGGTTGTGAAATGGTATGTCTTATTGGCTTGATGGTTCAGACACACTGAAATGTGACTTTATTTGTCATGCTGGTAAGTGTCATGTTTGTATGCATGTGGAGGTTCTGAGGATTTCACCTAAGAGGACTTTAAGGCTTGGGTAGGTTACATGTGAGCACCTCTGCATATGTAGGTCTATGTGTGGGTTCTATAGTGGGTGTAGTGAGTGGTGTGTGTATGAGTCACTGACAACCTGTTTGTTGCATTTTGTGTCCTGTATATGAGAGTCTGGCCTCCAGTGACAATGTGTAAGTGCATCTCTTACATACTGTATTTGTCTGATTGATTGAGATTAAGTGGCTATTAGTGTACATGAGGGAATTGCTACATCACCTCAGGATGCCCATGTCCACCAAGCTGAAAGCAGAGATTGTATGAAAGTGCCCATCTATGGTTGCCAGTGTTAATGTACTTGCAAGGGATAGGAGTGGGTGTGTTTATAGCCAGACAAGCAGATGCTTACTTGATATAATCTGCAGCAAACCTAGCCTACAATGCTGCCCAGCACCCAAATCAACTTGTCACTGAGCAGTGATAGTCCTGGGTCCTAAGATAAGGTAATATAAACTAAAATATTTTTAACTGGGTACCTGCTGCTGTCTGCACAAACTAGCTACCTTTTGAGTGCTGTCGAAGAGGGATGAAATTCTGCAGTAGTCTATAGGGAAATTTAAACTTTTGGCATTTGAGTATATACAAGGCACTGTAAATTGCTGCTATGAGGAGACTGACTTTGCGCAAATGCAAGGATTAAATATGCTTACGAAAAAACAAGTTTAACACTACTTAGGCCCACAGGCCAGTCAGATGAGCACACAATGAGCTTTCCACCAGTAATTCCCAGCTCAGATGAGTGAAATCAGCTCTCTCCTGCCACAAAAGTTCAGACTTAGACTCTCTTAATGTAAAATGATTGGTTTGGTGCCCAAGTGTTGGGGAAAAAACAAACAGATGCCTGGAACTAACTTAACAATTCAGCTAGATACATTGTGATTACTTTGGAACAGCAGACTTGCAGCAGTTTGAAAAACAGTTTGAATCATTGACAAAGTACAGAAACACAGTTAAAAAGAACAGTAGACCTTAACAGTGGATGAAAATATACAGTTTATTTTGTTTGACTTTCAGCTTTTCCCGGTTAGGGGTCGCCACAGCGGAACTCCGGTCCGCTAATGATTGGCAGTAGATTTTCATGAACGCCGAGGTGCCAGCTTGACGTCCAACCTTCACGAAGGCATGGCCATTTATGCATGTCTTTCGCCCACCCAACCGCGGGGAGGACTTGCAGACTCCACGCAAAAAATATATGTAGATTCATTTTCTTAGTGTCAGATGGCTTCTGATGCTTGCAAAATCACTCAAAGTCTCTGGAATTGTTTCCAAATGATTAGCATCTCTGGATAAATGCATCGTTCAAAAAATGCCTGCTAATGTGAGTTCCAGTTATTCTAGTAACTGGTTAAGTATATATGAGAAATATTTAAAATCTGTTCCTGATTTTGGATCTTTGTATCGGATTCTCAATCTAAGAAGCTGAGAGTGAAGAGTGGACTTGCAATAGGTTACGCTGTATGGTTCTGATAGCAGCAAGCTGGAATAGATTTTTGGGCCATTTTCTACTTGTTCTCAAGTTAAAGTGTACAGTTATAAAAGTGGCTGCAACTGATGGTCACCTGTGTGCATGTGTGTGTGTGTGTGTGTGTGTGTGTGTGTGTGTGTGTGTGTGTGTGTGTGTGTGTGTGTGTGTGTGTGTGTGTGTGTGTGTGTGTGTGTGTGTGTGTGTGTGTGTGCGTGTGCCCTTCAAAAAATGTTTGCTAATAGGTTCATAGGTTCATAGGTTCATAGGTGTTTACTAGGCTAATTGCCACAAAGACTTTTTAAGCCTAGCCATACATCCCAAATCTCTGACAAGTTCTGATACCCTTGATAAGTGTAATCATGGGCCTGGGAGATGAACCATTTACAGGTTACCTGTACCCATTAGAGACATAGGTGCCAAACCAGGGATGAATTTCTGGTTTTCTATCCAATTGTCCAAGATGGACTCGAATTGGGTAAGGAAGGAACTCTGCTTCACATGTATGGGGAGCCTGTTCCATAGACAAGATAGTCTGTGGGATACATACCTATCTCTCCAGCAGGCCCTATTTATATCACAGGCAAGGTTTAAGTCTTTAGAACAGGTAATTCTGGTGCTATTTGTTTTGTGGATATGCAGCAGGTCCATCAGAGTGGAGACTGACAATGCCCTGTATGCCAGGCATAGATCTCCCCTCAAAAGCCCTGTAGGAGACAGAATACAGGGATATGGCCTTGAGGTGGTCTGCAGAGGACATTTTACTTACTCCCTACATTCTTTTAGTGAGGAACCTCTGTGGACATTCCAATTGTTGGATATGCCTAGGTAGGTACATACCAAAGGGGGCATTGTACTCAGTGATAGATTATATGAATGCCTAATACAGTAGAAGAATGAATTCCTTGGACTTAGATGCCATACCTTTGTTTATACATTGCAGAACATTGAATGATTTCCTTACCACTGTAGACACATGATGGTCATAGGCTACATTACTATCTTTGTGTGTCCCTAAGTCCCTGACTACTGGGTCAGTTCTACAGGGTGTGTTGTCAGTATGATAGTTACCAGGGGTGAATGACTTCCCAAAGGATACTATTATGCATTTCTTGGCATTTAGTTTTAGTCCATGGCCAAGACACCAGTTGTTTGTCTGTGTCAGCCCCTCCTTGAGAGCATTTGTGTCAGTGTGAGATTCAATGACAGCTCCTTATTTGCAATCATCTGCATATTTAGTCAGCCAGAGACACTGATGCTGGCTTTGACTTCTGAGACGTAAATGCCAAAAAGGAGCAGTCCAAGGACTGATCCCTGAGGGACGCCACTTGTGACTCGCCTCTTTGTAGAGGTGGACTCCTCAATTCTAACTTCCTGGGCCCTGTCTGTGAGCCAGCTGGCTGTCCAATGGGTGACATATGGGTTTGTACCTAACCTCTTGAGTTTGTCAACAATGCCCGAGTGTAGTATTGTGTCAAATCCCCTGGCCAAGTCAAAGTAGGCAGTGTGAATGATTACAAGAGTTATTGTACTAGCAACTTTCTAAATATATAAGAACAATATTTAAAAATCTGTTCCCAATGTTAGGATGTTGTCTCTGATTCACATGAGGTGCAACGGGCTGGACTACATGATTCCTGCAGTAATGAGCTGAAATACATTTCTGGTCATTATTTATGTATTTGATCATTCATTTGATCAGAAGCAAACATCAGCAGTGCACACAGTCTTACAAGAGGCTGTATATGATGGTCCTTTGGGCATGATCCTTAGTTTTCTTGCTATGTTGACAGTTAAGAATGTATTTATTTGGTGGCAAATAAATTGGACAACATGAAATCTATGAGTTTAATGTTAATTTAATTTTGAATGTATTTTTAATTTAGTTTGCTTTTGCAGGCATGTGGATGTGAAGTGCACTGTTTTGGGCGACAAGAGCATTTCTCTGGCACATAGTGCAGATGGTTAAGGCTATGAGCTGTTAATGAGCTGCTCTGCTCCTGTGCTTTAGAGTTTGATTCCCTTAACTCTGACAGAATCACTTCACCAGACAGTGCTCCTGGGCTGTCCAAAAAAGAAGACACTTGCATTCACTGGGCTGTCCCAGGATGTTACCTAATGCACTGCACACTGTCTTTGAATCTCTGCATTCTTCACATAAGCACTAATTAATGCTTCATCATATGCTGATTGATTATGAATCCCATAACATCATTGTAGTTTAATGTCTTGCTGCAAGCATATTCAATAAATGCGAGTGTCAAGAGAAGAGACGTTTTCCTGCTGCTTATATCAAGTCTGTTCTCTATGCCAGAGTTCATTTTTTGCTTTGTTTAGCTGTTAAACTAAATCAACATTTTTGTGATCAAAATAAAGAAGAAAATAGCATGCCCACTGATAGGTTCATAGATTAGTACTAAGCTAAGTGCCCTTGTGAGCCATTTTAAGCCTAGCCAATTATCCCTTCTGAGACTCAAACTCTGCACCTTGTGTTTGTAAGGCAAACACTTTAACCATTAGGCCACCCTCCCAACCTGAACAATGCTTGAACAATGTTTTATTGTAAATGGGGAAAGACAGCCTCATAATGGGATATTGATATGGCTGGGAGGCACTGATCCATTACCCTGCCTAGGGCCTTAATTAACTATGATCCATCCCTGACCACAAGGAAGAAAAACTTATAAGCTAATAACTTAGTTTTCTGTATAAGGAGTAACAGATAAAACGTTTAATGTATATAATGACAGTTAATAAGAATGTGGTGACTTTAAATTAGGCTGCAGAAGGTGAAAAGTAAAAGGAGAATGCAGCAAAAAAAATAATAATAAAAATCGATGGGAGTTGAGATTAGTGGATACTGTACAGAAAGGCTAATGATGGGTATGTCAAATGCCTTGGGCCTATAGTCAGTCGATAAGAGTTCGCACTGCCTGAGGGGATGAATACAACTTTTATTATGGAAGAGAGACTGACAAAAAGAATGGAATGTGATATACAGGTATTAGGAAAGAGTGCTGGGGAACTTAAATACATAATACAGAAGAAACTAATCATGATGTTTGGGGGGGCAGGTACCTGATATGGTGGACCAGGGAATGAAGCACCATTTTCATGTTGCTAGCTAAGGGCTTGTAAGACATGGAGGTTGGTTTTAGTATGTAGATAATTACATGTAAGTATGGAAATAATAACAGAAGTAAAGAACTGCTATGAATTAGCAGGATGAAATTAAAGCAGCTGTAGTAGGCAGAAGTTCTACCTCCTAACAGCTAAATGCAGTAAGGGAACATCACTAATATAGAAGAAGACATGGCAAATGATATACTAGGAGTATGTATGGATCCTTTTTTGATGCACCTACTCAGTAAAGGAATATTCTGTATTGGTACATATAAATGCTAAAAACAAAGCAGAGATGGATACAACAGATCCATACATCCACAATCTCTTTTTTTTCTATTTTTACACATTGGGGGTGGGATGCAACTTCAACAATGGCAGTTATCTAGAGCCAATGTTCACACCGCCTGGTTACTAGCTCTTCTGTGGGGAGACAAGACAGCAGATATGAAACAATTAACTGGTGACTGCATGGTTTAAGATTCCTAGAAACAGAATAAGGATTAAGACAAGACTTGATGGTCATACTTTTTGGAGACTAACTAGGAAATGCCAAGACATTTAGAAAACTGTAAAAGGTTAGAAAATTAACTGTAACTAAGTTCAGGAAAGTCATAAAGGAAAAGATTTTAAAAATTATGGAAGCACATAAAAAGTGAGCATAACTCTCAACCAATTAGGGACAAATTTCAACAGAATCAGGGACAATCAATCATAGCCTCACCTCAGGCTATGTGCCCACTGAATGGCACACAGCGACGGTTATCCCACTCCACAAAGGGGGAGCCACCACAGACTCCAGAAACTACCACCCCATTAGCCTAATGAGCCTAGTCTGCAAGGCTATGGAACGTATCATCATGGAACTTATAAACAATACATTGGTAATCTCCAAACTCAGGACCCCACCCAGTTCGGGTTTGTAAATGGCAGATCATGTCTCCTAAACCTGATAGACTTCTATGAAGCAGTCACCAAAGCCGTAGATGAGGGTAAGGTGGCTCACACAGCCTATCTAAATCTCGCCAAGGCTTTCAACACCATCTCCCACTCTGGAATTATAGATAAACTCACTAAACTAGGTATAAATCCCTATGTCACAAGATGGGTTGCCAACTGGCTCACTGACAGAACCCACACTGTGAAAGTAGCAGACTCCAAATCCAACTTCAGACCAGTGACAAGTGGAGTACCACAGGGTTCAGTCCTGGGTCCTCTCCTGTTTAGTATCTACTTCTCTGAAGTACAGGCTAACACAGAAGGTTTTTGGCTAAAGAAGTTCACAGATGACTGCAAACTAGGAGCCATAATCAAAACTCCAAAAGATGTGGACATCCTACAAAAGGGCCTCACTGAGACAGATGCCTGGTGTCAAAACCATGGCCACAAGCTCAATGCCAAAAAGTGCATTGTCATCCCTTTTGGTAAAAACTCTGTACCCATGAACTACCACATAGGCGGTAGACTACTTAACACTATAAGTGTGATAAGAGACCTTGGGACACAGGTGGACAGTAGTCTCTCCTTTGATAATCACATCGCCACAGTAGTCAGGAAATCCTTCTACATGGCACACCTCATCACAAAAGGTTTCTCATCCAGGAAAAAAGAGGTCATTGTTCCCCATTACTCATCACTCATTAGACCCATTATAGAGTACAATGCCCCTTTTGGTATGTACCTCACAAGACATCTACAACAACTAGAAAGGCCACAGAAATACCTCACAAAGAGGATTACCAGCCTCAAACAAGTGCCCTACGCAGACCGTCTCAAAAAACTGCAGCTTTACTCCATCGCACATCGCCTACTCAGAGGCGATCTCTGCCTAACACACAAAGCTATGTCAAACCCAGAGCTTTTAGACATGCTCCACTTAAAGAAATCCCAATCCCTACAAGCTACACGCTCTAGGGACCTAAACCTTGTCACCATAATAAACAGAACATGCTGGAGGGATAGATTCCTGTCCCAGAGACTGGCCATACTTTGGAATGGACTAGCTATATCAAACAAAGCTCCTCATTAGCACTCTTCAAGAAAAATCTTGATGATTGGATGGGAGATAGGAAATTCACCCCGGGGATCACTTCTGTGGCTCTGCTCAACAGTGGCACAGGAAAATAATTTTCTTGGGTGGTGAAAACCAGGGTACCTTTTGGCTAGGCTTATATAGGCCCAGGGCCAATAGCCTAGTACCTACCTATGAACCTATGAACAAAGCAAGACAAAATCAAGGACACTTAAAATATTGGGTCTACTTCACCCTGTCGAAGGCCGACAATATCGAAGCTGATATTGTCGGCACCAAAATGTCGAAAGCGAAAGTCATTGCGCATGTAAATGGAAATCTCTATAAGGGGAGATTTCCATTTACAGCAATGTAGTGCGATCTTGGAGTTGGTATATTTAAGTAGCGGGGGTGTGGGGGTGCAGGGGGGCTTGCCCCCCTGCATAGAGCAATTTGTGTTGTGTTTGGGTGTTTTTTTTTTTTTTGTATGTGTTCGATGTTTAGGAGGTTTCGACATTTTCGTGTCGATTATTACGCTGTCGACAGTTTGAGTTTTCAACAGCGTAATATAAACGCAAAATATTAGTGCTATTAACTTGAGACATTCACAGAATCAGAGCATATAAATTAATGTCCATTTTGTGAAGTAAAGGAAATTTACAACTCTTAATTATTGTCATTATTCATTGTTTAATTCACCAACTTTCATCCAAAGGTCACCAGTTTTAGGAGGGATTAAGAGGGACAGAGCTAGACTTTGAGTCAAAATCAGGGACGGTTGAGAGGTATGAAACTGAGGTAAAAATAAGGTAAAAGGGGATAGAGGGAAACCATATTCTAATCAGCCATCACTTTGTTAAGGTTCCTATTATAATCACCCAGCTTTGATTCTGAAAAACAGTCCCATAATCCTTTACCATCCTCCATGCTTGCTTAACCTTCCCAAGCAGTAATTCTGTCATAATTTTCTTTTGAATGCATTCAAACTACTAGCTTGTTCACCGTTACTATCCACCCTTCTGTATAAAGAAAGTAAGTTCTCATCAACTTCTCTTCTATCCCATGACAAAACTCAAAACGTTTTTGTTGCAGCTAAAATGATGTGCTTGTTGGTATCGCCACCATAACTGCAGCATTTCTGATGATCACTCTCAGTGAATTCCTAATTCCTCAATAGTCTCTTTTTTTCTCAGCCATGCTCGTCTATTCAGTTTTGTGTACACTGTCTTTGTTTATAACTGATTTTTTAATTGTTTTGTGTAAAACATGAATGACAGTTGCAGCAGACAAGTAGACAGACAAAGAAATGATAAGATGAGAAACAGAGGAAGAGCTAACATGTTTAAAAAGTTTACAACATATACGCTTAAATCTGTGCTTCCTATAATGTTAACAGAATTGTGTTATGTTATCTTTGAAAGGTTTACTGGTTTGCATAATCTCATCAGTGAAACTGGTGCTGCTTGAAAACAGGATGGGGAGCTGTAATGGTGGGGGCAGTAGGTTCTTTGGTAATTATATATTGGTAAGAGTAGTACATATATTAGGAAATGCATTAGAGTAATATGAAGAAACAAGTCAGAGCTATTCTTGGTGGAGAATGACTTACAACGTGTTTTTTCCAGCAGGTGATACAACTTATAGGTAAGTACTAGGCTAGCTGCCACTGCAAGCTATTTCAAGCCTAGTCAATTTCCCCTTTCAAAGGTGAGACTCAAACTCTGTTCTTTGATGCTAGAAGGTAAACACCTTAACCATTATGCCAGCCTTCAACCCATAAGTTTTTTTTTTCTTTAAACTAATTTCATACATTGTTCTGAGAGGGTTACAACAGCACTGGATAAGAACCTATCACTGCATGAGGTGTTACTAAATTTTAACAAGATATTTTAGATATGTTTTTGGTAAACCTAAGGATATGAGTTTTACTTAGAGAATGGAATGGCAGGTTAATTGTTAGTTATCTGAAAGATTTTAGAGCTTATAGCTGAAAGACAAATTGCTTGAAGTTAAATTTTCAAGGATAGTGGCATTCTGTATATTATATCAAATATACTGATATTATAACATCTCAGTTTATAAGATTAATGTTTGCTGAAAACTACAAGGTTGTTGTAATGCCTAGAATCAGAGACTAAATTTGCAGAGAGATCTAAAGAGACTTGAGAGAAATACATTTGGTAGGTTAGACATGTTAAAAGAGATAAGAAATGATAAAATAGACAGAGACCAGGATTTAGGCATCTGTATAACTTCAAAGCATAATTATGACACTCAGTATTTCAGAAACGTGACCTCTGATAATAGAATGTAGATGAATATGGAAGCCCTACAACAGCTTGAATTGTGGGGGTGGGGATCAGAGATAATAGGTAATTCTATCACTGGACAGAGAGTCCACAGTGTGAGATGTATGCATACTTCTGAAAATGGATACAGAAAAGGGAGTCAGTACATTGGAGAAACAAAAAGTAGAAGGTCCCAGCAAAGAGGAGAACTTGGGTTATCCAAACATATTGCCATTAGCGGAAGGAAAGGCTTGATGATATGTAATATGGGCAAGCAAGCTTAATGAATAAAAATTCAAGCAGTATACCAAAGAATGGCAAAAAAGTGTAACAATGATGATAATTTATTGAAACAGTAAAGCTGAGCACTTTCCTGCTCTAAATGTCAGACTTCATCAGAACTAATAAAACTGGGTAACATCACATTTAAATACTTAAAAAAATTCCAAATCAGCCAATCAGAATATGCAACAGTTACATTACCTATTAATAAATTGTTAGACCCTTTAGAAAACATGAGCAGAAAATACATAGTTCCAAACTAAAAAAATAAATGTATAACCAGACCAGTTATGACCTGTTCTTACCAGCAACAACAAAAATAAGTAAATAAAATTAAATGCAATTTATGATATTCCCACAAAACACATGTTAAGTCACTACTATATAAAATTAATAAATACAATAAATATTGATATATTGAACCTTCTTTGAACATGGAGCATAGAAAAACCTTATAACTTGGCTGCACGGATTTTTAACACACTGGAGATAGAAATATTTTCATTTAACCCAGGGATATTCCTTGCATCCAGTTTGAGCTGCCATAACAGTTCCCTGTACTCGACTCCTGTCTCTCATGGACCACCTGTGAAACTAATATTGTCACTACAGGTGGAGGTGTGTCCATATTCATTAAGGATATCCACATCTCCAGGCTATTTGCTCAGCATAATGCACCCGAGATTATCCAAGTGCAACTAACTCTGGGCAAGAACGCAGTACAAATTGTAACTTGCTACAGATCCCCCACCATGCCCCAGGATTCCCACTCTTCATTTCTTGATACACTGGAAAATATTAGGGTACAACTCAACACCTTAATAATGGGTGATTTCAACTACCCCACCATTAACTGAGGTAAACTACTCATGTACCAACTCTTTTGCTCAATGTTTTCTGGAATTCATAAATTCCAACACCTTGGATCAACTTATCCACACCCCCACCAGGGGCAGCAATATCCTAGACCTAGTCATTACCAACATGGGTGAATGGTGTTCCACACCAGAGGTCAATTCTTTGCTGGTCAGATCTGACCACAACCTAATCAGCCTAGACAGCCACATCCTGCCCCCACCCCCATTAGGAAACCTCCGTAAAAAATTTCTCCAAAGCCAACTTTGCGCTTCTTAAGACAGAAGTGGCAAACTTCACGACACCCATGCAGACGGACAATAGAGGTACGACTGCTGAATCCTAGACAAATGCACTTTATAAGCACTTACACGAGTGCATGTATCGTGCTATGCCTAACAGAACCAAGATGCTATCATCCAAAAAAAGGAAGGCAATCTGGTGGTCCCCTGCCATAAACAAACTCTACAACAGAAGAAAGAAACTGTTGCAAAAAAGATTAAAATCCCATGACTAGAAGAACTCCCTGGTCAGCCTCAGTAAGAAGCTGAGATCCCTCATAAAATCCTCCAAAGCTAATTATAAAAACAAAATTGCCACTGATTCTAAAGACAACCACAAAGCATTCTATAGCTATGTCCAGAATCTCAATGGCAACACTCAGATCTGATCTGAGTTACAGCACAGTGGCACTAAATAAACAGAACCAACTGATATTGCCAACATCCTGGCAGATAGGTTCAGTGCTAACTTTACCCCCCTCACCCCTAAAGGGCCCATCTCTATACCAGAAGAATGCAAAGTTTCTGTAATCACGGCTGCACAGGTAAAACCACACTCTCCAAAGCCAAGAGCACAGCATCCATGGGACCTGATAACATCCCAGGCTGCATTCTACATGAACTACAGAATGAACTGGCACCCCACCTAAGCAACATGTTCAATCATAGCCTCACCTCAGGCCACTGAATGGTGCACAGCGATGGTTATCCCACTCCACAAAGGTAGAGCCACCATGGACCCCAGGAACTACCGCCCCTTTAGCCTAATGAGCCTGGTCTGCAAGGCAATGGAACGTATCATCATGGAACTTATAAACAAAGACATTAGTAATTTCCAAACTCTGGAACCCACTGACTTCGGGTTTGTAAAAGGCAGATCATGTCTGCTAAACCTAACAGACTTCTTTGAAGCAGTCAACAAAGCTGTAGACGAGGATAAGGTAATTCACACAGCCTATCTAGATCTCACCAAGGCTTTTGACACCATCCCCTACTCTGGAATTATAGATAAACCCACTAAACTAGGTATAAATTCCTATGTCACAAGATGGGTTGCCACCTGGCTCACTGACAGAACCCACACTGTGAAAGTAGCAGACTCTAAATCCAACTTCAGACCAGTGACAAGTGGAGTACCACAGGGTTCAGTCCTGGGTCCTCTCCTGCTTGGTATCTACTTTTCTGAAGTACAGGCTAACACAGAAGGTCTTTGGCTAACGAAGTTTGCAGATGACTGCAAACTAGGAACCATAATTGAAACTTCTAATGATGTGGACATCCTACAAAAGGGCCTCACTGAGACAGATGCCTGGTGTCAAAGCCATGGCCTCATGCTCAATGCCAAAAAGTGCATTGTCATCCCCTTTGGTAAAAACTCTGTACCCATGAGCTACCACATAGGTGGTAGTCTACTTAACACCAAAAGTGTGATAAGAGACCTTGAGACACAGGTGGACAGTAGTCTCTCCTTTGATAATCACATTGCCACAGTAGTAAGGAAATACTTCTACGTGGCACACCTCATCACAAAAGGTTTCTCATCCAGGAAAAAAGAGGTCATTGTTCCCCTCTACTCATCACTCATTAGACCCATTATAGAGTACATCATCCCTTTTGGTATGTACCTCACAAGACATCTACAACAACTGGAAAGGCCGCAGAAATACCTCACAAAGAGGATTGCCAGCTTCAAACAGATGCCCTATGCAGACCGTCTCAAAAAACACCAGCTTTACTCCATCGCATATCACCTACTCAGAGGTGATCTCTGCCTTACATACAAAGCTATGTCAAACCCAGAGCTGTTGGACATGCTCCACTTAAAGAAATCCCAATCCTTCTGAACTACGTGCTGTAGGGACCTAAACCTTGTCACCACAATAAACAGAACATGCTGGAGGGATAGATTCCTGTCCCAGAGACTTCCCATAATTTGGAACAAACTACCTATCTATATCAAACAAAGGTCCTCATTAGCACTCTTCAAGAAAAATCTTGATGATTGGATGGGAAATAGGAAATTCACCCTGGGGATCACCTCTGTGGCTCTGCTCAACAGGGGCACAGGAAAATAATTTTCTTGGGTGGCGAAAGCCAGGGTACCTTTTGGCTAGGTTTGTATAGGACCTAGAGCCATTAGCCTAGTACCTACCCATGAACCTATAACAGGAACCTGTTCAAGCACAAAAAAATTGATATTTACTCGATGGGCATGCTTTTGCATGCCTGTAAAGTGCATAGAATTAATTTGCATGTGTTATAGCGTCCATGGGTTTATAGATACGCTTTTTTAAAAATCTGTTTTATCAGCATAGAAACTGGTACAACCCAAACACAGGGCTAATTAAACAACCCCAATACTATTAACAATTAAAATGCCCTGTGGACTTAATTAATAAGTCCCTAGCTTCTAAATAAATTTCTCCTATATTGCTCAGGTACCTACATTGGTTACAAAATCCACACTTCAAAGTCCCAGATTTTTATTGCTCCACAACACATTAGTATCGACCTTGTTTTCTAACAATTCCTTCAAATTCTTGCTCCTTTTCCATACAAAAACAAGTTTAGCAGGGATAATATCCCTAATCTCTGGAAAGTGAAACCCCCCCCAATATTTATTAATAATATTTTCTATATCTTTGGATTGAGAATTAAAATGCTTTCTGTGGTAGGGTATCAATTTTCCTCCTCACTACTGGAATCTCCAAGTCACAACCCAAAATTGGTGTTAACTTTGTGTTCTGCTGTTCAGCAATTTCAACTGTCACCTTATTGACTAAATGTAGTGGATACCCTCGTTCTAAAAACAACCGTTTAAAATACTCAATCTCAGTAATAAAATACTGATGGTCAGAGGCTCATTCAAGCTGCCCTAATAATTTTGCCCTTAATTATACCTTTCTTTTGGTAAAAAGGATTTTCACTCATATGGTGTAAATAGGAATTCAAAAAGTTATTTTTCCAAAACATTTTGGAATGAAATCTACCCTACTTATAATCTTTGTACAAAGTAACATCGAAATAATTAATTCTCTCAATAGAAGAGTATGCAAATTTCAAAAAGGTGGTGGCATGACTAATATAGTTGAAAAAACAGTTCAAACTATCCAAAGTGCCTTTCCATAAAATGCAAATAACATCCAAAATTAGATGTAGAAATGCCAACAAGGAACAAAAGGGAAGATTAGAATAAATTTCTTCTCCCAATAATATAATATTAGGTTAGCATAAATAGGGGCACAACAGGCCCCCATGGCCACGCCCCTGAGCTGCTTCTAATATTCACATTTGAAAAACATAAGGTTATTATTTAAAACCAGTTCCATAAACTTAACAATTAAAACAATTTCAGAATTGGTTAAAAATTCACAGTCCAAGATCACTTTGTGAAACCATTCAAGCCCTAATGAATGGGGAATGCATGAAAAACAGATTTCTGGTTAAAGGTTTATAGTGCCTGAATATTTGAACTGTATCTTACTGAAATTGGTACATCTTGTTTGCTGTAGCATAGACTAGATCCAGGCCTGCTGAATCTAGCTTTGTTTATATGCTTGTTGTTTGTTTGCTTGTTATTTCCCTGGAACGCTAATTCCACCTAATACGCGGCTTCTCAGTGCTTCTGTGGATCACTAGTGATATCTGCATTGCTTACTGTACTTATTTCCTTGTTTCACTTGAAAGAAAGTTACTGTTTGTCGTTTTTGCATTTAAGTTACCTGTAACACATTGCACTTAAGTTACCTGGCACTTGCTCACTAAAGCAATTATATAAGTCAGCACTAAAAATTAAAAGCACTACACCCTCACTCCCCACTGGCCCTTGTTTTCAATTATAAAGGAATTCTCAATATTATTCTAGCATGTCCAAAGGTCAGTTGTCAATCTCCTCTCTGGTCCAGCTGGTGAATCTGGAAATCTTGAGGCAATGTTACAACTGCCTCATGTACACAGACAACCCTCTCCTCCTCCCAACAAATTCCAACACATGTGAGAGATGCAACCATATAGCCAAACTGGAGGCTGAGCTCTCTCAACTCAGTACTGGCATAACCAGTCAGGAGGAGAAGGAAACCACACTCACTACAATTCCAGTCTCACATAGACCTACCACGACAGCAAACCAAACACATAATCACACAAAACATACTGGAGGCTCTAAATAAAGATCTGCCTAAGCAGCAGAGACCTCCAAAGCAGATACCCAAGCAACCGCTACCCCAAAACAAAACACGTGCAACACATATCTCACAAAGCCAGTGTGCCGAACAGTCACAGCCCTTAAGACTAAACAACACACCTTATACACTTGTAATAGGTGACTCTATCATCAGGAACACTGACATCCCGCTCACCAGGCTGAACAAGGAGAGGGTCACGGTGAGCAGCCTGTCGGGCGCTAGGATCCGCCACATAACACAAGCACACAGGTCACTCCAAGGCAAGTACAAATATGACTCAGGCATTGTCCATGCTGGTGTGAATGACCTGAGACGTACCTCCCTGGACTACATGAAAAGAGACATGGAGGAGCTCTCTGAGCATGTAGCCCAGGCCGGTATGTCCCTGACCTTGAGTAGCATCTTACCCTCACCAAGAATGATGCCACAATATGAAGACAAGATGATCAATTTCAACAATTGGCTTAAGTACTGGTGTCATTCAAAGGGGATCCAATGCCTGTCAGCTTGGGATGATATGCTCGACAAGCCACGATGCTTCGCTAGGGACGGCTAGCATCTGTCACCCCTGGGCTTTTGGATATTGGCAAAGGCTCTTGCTACCCCCATAGTGCCTTTTTTAGGCAAGGCTCAAAAGACAAACCCACCTCCATTATTACAAGGGATAAGAAACTAAGAGTAATGCTACTCAATGCCAGAAGTCTAAACCTCAAGATGCATGCACTCAAAACTCTCCTTAGCATGGAGAACATCGATATCTGTGCAGTAACAGAAACCTGGTTCAAGGCTCCTGAGAGCACCCCAGCACTACCAGGTTATACCTCATACCATGCTTTTCGGCCCCAAAACTTGGACCGAACCACAAAAGGAGGGGGAGTATCAATATTCGTCAAAGATACCCACACCTCCAGGTTGGTAGCACAGCACGAAGCATCAGAGACTATCCATGTGCAACTAACAGTGGGTAAAACTGCCTTCCAGTTTATAGTCTGCTACAGACCACCCTCCCAAACCCAGAAACCCCACTCGGCCTTCCTGAGAACACTGGAAAATATGAAGGTCTCTCCAAACACCATTATATTGGACAACTTCAACTACCCAAACATAGACTGGGAGCATTACTCTAGCTCCAACACCCTAGCCCAAAGGTTCCTAGAATTTATAAACTCAAATGCTATGGAACAAATTGTTACCCACTCCCACAAGAGGGGAAAACATACTGGACCTGATCATCACCAACATGGGGACTCTATGCTCCAGACCAGAAGTGTATCCCTCACTGGTAAGATCAGACCATAAACTAATCTCACTGGATATTCACATCCCGACCCCACCCCCTGCCCAGAAAACCACAGTGAAAAACTTCTCTAAAGCAAATTTCACACACCTCAAAACCGAGGTGGAATCCTTCAAAGCCCCCGGGCCTGTGGAAAATATGGCCCAGACCACAGAATCCTTTATAAACGCATTCTATGAACACCTTCAGGAATGCATGGATCATGCGATCCCAAATAAAACCAAGACCCAATCCTCCAAAGGCAGACATCCTGTCTGGTGGACCCCAGCCATAAACAAACTATACAATAGAAGGAGGAAGCTACTAAATGATAGAGCAAAATCCCAAAAAGGGAAGGCATCACTGATCAGTATTAGCAAAAAACTACGGGCACTCATAAAATTGTCTAAGGCCAACTTTGAGAGAAAAATTGCACAGGACACTAAGGGTAATCACAAGGCTTTCTTTAGTTATGTTAGGAACCTGGGTGGGAATTCCCAGATATGCTCAGAATTAGTCCAAAATGACAAAAAATACACCGAACCCACAGACATTGCCAACATCCTAGCTGACAGGTTCAGCGCAAACTTCTCCCCCCCCACCAAAAGGGCAAATATCTATCCCAGCAGAGTGCTGCCCCCCTGACATCTCAGATGCTCAGGTAAGAGCCGCCTCTCCAAAGCAAAAACACAGCATCAATGGGACCAGACGGTGTCCCGGCTCGCCCTACATGAACTCCAAGAAGAGCTAAACCCAAACATAAAACTACTGTTCAATCTCAGCCTTACTACAAGATATGTGCCCAAAGAGTGGTGTACAGCAACAGTGGTCCCTCTCCATAAAGGTGGTGCCTCAATGGATCCTGGAAACTATTGCCCCATAAGCCTGACTAGCTTGGTCTGCAAAGCTATGGAAAGGATCATCATGGACCTCATAAATAAAGATATTGGGGACCTACAGACACTGGATCCTACCCAGTTCGGCTTTGTTAATGGCAGATCCTGCTTCTTAAACCTGGTTGATTTCTTTGAAACAGTCACCAAGGCCATTGACGAGGGGAAGGTGGTCCACACAGCCTACCTGGACCTCGCAAAAGCCTTCGATACAATACCCCACTCGGGCATTATAGATAAGCTCACCAGCTTAAATATAAACCCCTATGTCACTAGATGGATTGCAAACTGGCTCAAGGGCAGAACCCACATGGTTAGAATTGCTGGAGCCATGTCAGACTCCAAACCAGTTACAAATGGTGTCCCACAAGGCTCAGTCCTGGGACCTCCCTTGTTCGGTATATATTACTCGGAGGTACAGGCCAACATGGAAGGACTGTGGCTGAACAAGTTCGCAGATGACTGCAAACTGGGTGCCATAATCGACTCTCCAGCCGACACAAGCATCCTCCAAAAGGGCCTCATAGAAACAGACAACTGGTGCCAGAGCCATGGCCTCAAGCTAAATGCCAAAAAGTGTATAGTCATCCCTTTGGCAAAAACAAAGTGCCCACAAATTACCACATAGGTGGTAATCCATTAAGTACAGAAGAAGTAATTAGGGACCTGGGGACCCAAGTTGATAGCAATCTCTCATTTGACAACCACGTGGCCAAAGTGGTTAGAAAAACATTTTATATAGCCCACCTAATCATGAAGGGATTCACATCTAGATCAGGGGAGGTCATCATGCCTCTTTACTCATCCCTCATCAGGCCCATAATGGAGTACAATGCCCCTTTTGGGATGTACCTTACCAGACACCTGCAGCAACTGGAAACACCCCAAAAGTACCTCACCAAGAGGATCAAAGGGCTCAAACAGATGCCATATGCTGCCCGGTTAAAGAAACTCCAGCTCTACTCAGTGGCATACCGCCTGTTCAGAGGCGATCTGTGCCTGACGTATAAAGCCATGTCCAACCCGGAATTAATGGACATGCTGCACCTCAGAAAATCCAAATCCCATCGAGCTACTGCTCGAGAGACTTGAACCTCAGCACTGAAATAAATAGGACATGCTGGAGGGACAGATTCATAACCCAGAGGCTCCCTTCACTCTGGAATAAAATCCCAGTCCAGGTTAGGCAGAGTCTCTCATTGACTCTCTTCAAGAGGAATCTTGATGAGTGGATGGGTGATCGTAGGTTTACCCTGAGTATCACTTCTGTGTCACTGTTAGACAGAGGCACAGTATACTAACCTCGAAAAAGGGCATAGCAAAATAAATTTAAAATGGGTGGCGAAAGCCAAACACATTCTGGCTAGGCTTATAAATGCCCTAGGGCAGATAGCCTAGTATGAACCTAAGAACCTATGAACCTATGAACAATGTCTATGGTAACAAAAATAAAAGCATCATGGGAAAAATACAATCTAATATTCTTAAAAATCCCATGAATCCTTGGAAATATGACTAAATTTTGTTACAAATGACTCCCAATTCTGATCAATATACATAGCCAGGGCATGAGTCTTGAAACCTCTGGCCAACACAACTGGCATTAATGGATGATCCTCTATGGATTTCTGAATTTTGGGTATTCCAAATTTGAATGGGACACAAGGTTTCTCCACAAAGAAAAAAAAATCAAAAAGATGCTTATCAATCACCCCTTGCAAAAAATGATCTTGTATAAGTCTATTTTGGAATACACTATGTTGATTTAATCTCTAGATACAATAGTGTCTCAAATTATTAAACAGAGGTGTGTTATAATCAATATGTTCCATAATGATTTCCCCCCCTCCTTTATTAGGTATATATATTTATTTTATTATTTATTGCATTTGTTTACCGGGATAAGTCCACTGGGTCTAAAAGAGCCCATTTTCAGTGGATGCCCAGGGAGAAAAGCTTCAACGGGATACAGAAAAAATATAAACATTAATTAGTACAGAAGCAGAAACAGTGTTACAGATAGTAAATATAGTAACATATACAGAAAATATACATAAAAGCAGGAATCTAGTTTGTTTGATTACAGCAATATATACAGAAATATACATTAAAGCAGAATTCAATGAATTCAATCAGATTGGTATAAACAGAGATCAGTATTATTGTACCAGAATCAACAAGTAAAGATAAAAATAAATATGGCAAAAATATCATCAGTCACTAGTAGCAAAAGACATAGGAGTTTAGTAATCATATAAGGAGAGTGAAGAGGTTAGGTTATAGAGCAGGAACATAGCCAGGAAGAGTTGAGATGATTTTTCAGCATTTGTTTGAAGGTGGGGGTGCTGCCTGTGTTTCTTTTAGAAGGCGGAAGTGAGTTCCATAGTTTGGTGATGGTGAAGGCCTAGAGGAGTTGACCAGCAGGTAAGGTGGGCTTATCTACTTTTAGAAGTAGATGATTTTCAGATCTTAGATGCCTGCCAGAATGGTATTTGTCAAGTAGAGTTGAGAGAGCAGGACATTCTGTGGGTCTGTAGATTATTTTGTGCACAGTAGTTAGTTGGGTGAATGAGAGATGGTGGGGGAGTTCCAACCAGCCTAACTGTTTCAGTGACTTACAGTGGTGGGATGAGAATGTGGCCTTGGTGGCAAATTTTGCTATTCTGTTGTAACACATAGCAAGTTTGGATTTTGCAGAATTTCGGATATTAGTGAGGAGAGGGGTACCATAAAGGAGAGAGGGTAATAAAAAGGTAGTTGCAAGGCTCTATGCTGAACTGTCAGAAAAAACTTTAACAAGGATTTTTTTCACCTTTCAAATTGTAGAAACCACTTCTATGATGTCTGTTGAGCTTTCTTAAATCCCCTTGTACTAGTTCCTTGAAAAATTGGAAATCTAGATGGGGGTGTTAAACACACTTTTCTTATTTAAAGACCCACCAGATGCCCAAGTTTCATGACCCTGAAACAAACAACACAAATTTAACTTCCTTAAAAACAGTTTTAGGGCCACAAGAATATCTAAAATATCAAAGTGCTTAAAAGAGACATCTTAAAACCTTTTAATAAATAAATTGAGATAATTAAAGCCAATATTTAAACCACAGTAGTTAAAAATATTAAAATTGTTGTAGGAGATTATTATTCTTTTGCAGGACACAAACAAATCACTGTGCAATGGAACATTATCATCTGCTACACTCATTTCCTGCTGGTCATGATAACTCTCCCTCGTCCTCTCCCCTCAGATGTTTGCCTCATGAAATCTTATTGTTCCAAGGTGTAAATATAGACTTCTGGCTGTAATTGGGGGCAATCCACTATGACCGGCTCAAAGGGGGAAGTTCTACAGGGGAAGGATCTGCACAAACTTCCGATGATAAATCAAGGCTATTGTCCCAAACAACTATATTACCATTTTGTTAGATCCGCAGATCTTGGCATTGATGCTTTCCCTTAGGTAAAGAGTAGACTGTTTTTTCACATTATTCATAGAAGTCAAGCATTTCTAATTAAAAACTTTCCAGTATTGTGTAAAGGATGTATATTTTGTCGATAATAAGATATTTGTTTTAATATCTTCAGTTAACTGTATTGAGTGTCCTTTTGTTATATATTTGTTTTGTAGTTTATCAATATTTTGTAAAATTTTGAAATACTGTTTCCTATGTCAAAGTCATTATATATGATTTCATATATGTATTTCGTAAATTTAGGTATGTCTTTAAATGAAGAATTGTTAATTATTCTACTTAAATCTTGTGCATATAACAGAATACTCTGTAAAGTTAGCCAGTCCTGTTGTGGAATTTTGTATGTTGTTTTTTATTACTTGCATATCTACAACTTTTAGTTCTTTGATACATTGGAGCCAACAAACAAATCATTTCTGTTCCCAGGAATTAATAATTTATCTATATATTTTATGTGGAAAGTTCTTTGTGACTATAAATATTGTTAAAAGATCACACCAGATTTTTAAATCTATATTTGCATTAATAATTCTCCTAATTGAGTCAATGTAATAATTAATCATACGAGTTTTAGTGGGTTTAGTTATGTTATATTGCATATTAATATATAATATGTGCCATGGCAAATTGTTTTTATCTGTTATTTGAAATTTTATTTGTAAATCAAATTTGATTATTGATATTACAGTTAGGAATTCTTTCCAAATTGCAGAGGAATTTGGACTTATCCCATCTGAAATTGTTTTAGATATTAATGCTTTTATATGTGTTTCTATATCAGGAAAGTTTAATCCTCTCTGTTTCCATGGTCTGATATGATGTAGTAAAGCTATCCTGTTTCTTTTAGTAAACCATAAACATTTTATTAAGCATGAATTTATTTCTTTAAGTATATTCCTTTCTGGTAACAGTTGTATTGTCAAGGCTATATATAGGATCTTGTGCAGTAAAACCATTTTTATTAACTGTAGTCTATCTTCAAATGTTAATATTATTTTGTTCCATTTTTCCACAGAGATTTTAATTGTATTGATGATATTATTATAGTTTATGAGACTGATTCATTATTATCCTTGCATAACTCAATTTCTAGATATTTAAGGTAGATTCTTGTTTCCCTATGATGTGATCCCCCTTAGTCTGAAGTTATTTTTTAACTTAAAAATAAACATTTTGATTTTGATTTATTGAAATGGAGTCCTGAAGTCATGTGAAATTTGTCAATTAATATATCTAATTCTTCTAATGTCTCTTTTGTATTAGATAATATTAGTAATTTGTCATCAGCAAATAGTATTACTTTAGAATTGTATTGTTCATAAACATCTATTCCGTTGATTTTTATATTGTTAAAAAATTGAATCTGCCAATATTTCAATAGCCAGAGCAAATAGAATTGGTGACATGGGACATCCTTGTTTAGTGCCTTTTGTTATATGTATAGATTCAGAGGTAAAAGGACCTAATTTGACATACGCTAAATTTTATATATATATATATATATATATATATATATATATATATATATATATATATATATATATATATATATATATATATATATATATATATATATATATTCTTTAAGAGATGAAAAAAGGATGTAGGAAATTCAAATAGCATTAGTATTTTGAATAAATAGTCCCACTTTAGGGAATCAAAGGCTTTCTCAATATCTAAGCCAATTATGAGTGTTTATTTTCTTTATTAACATAATCTATAAGAGAAATTATTATTTTAATATTGTCAAGTGTGTGCCTATGATATATAAATCCAGTTTGATCATTATTTGTTGTTTTGAATAGTGGTATTTTCATTCTATGAGTTGATATTGTCATAAATATCTTATAATCATTATTTAATAATGATATAGGTCTATATGAGGTACAGAGGTTTGGGGATTTGTTTTCCTTTAGGACTGTTGTGATTAAGGAATATCTCCAAAAGGGTGGTATTAAAGCTTGTGACTGAATTTCTAATAGAGTTTTATGGAAGAGGGATAGTATCTTTGAAGGAAAAAGTTTATATATTTCCATAATTATGCCATCTATACCTGGAGCTTTATTTTTTTTACCCTGTTTTATTGTATCTGTAATTTCTTTTTAGGATATGGGAGCTTGCAGGTCTAGTTTTAACTTTTCTGTGTTTTTTTATATTAGAACATTTTTTCATCTAGATTTAATTGATCAATATGTATATTTTCTTTTTGGAAATGTTCCATATAGTGATTTCTATAGGCATCAAGAATGTCACCTATATCCAAGACATTTTTCCCTTTCTTTTCATGGAAGATACTTTTAATGTTATTAACTTTTGATTGTATTTTGATTGTTGTGGATAGATTATGTAGATATTTGGGAGAAGTGGCCAAGGTATTAATTTTTAGTTTTTCTAAAGCTAAACTAGTTTTATGTGTTAGAAGTTCATTGTATTTATTGTTTAATACTTCTACTTTCTTTTTCATCTCCAAATGATTTTGATTTTTTTCAGCTTTTACTGACAAAAGTTTGGATTATAGATATAATTCAGAATCCCATTCTCTGATTTTTTTTATACCAAGTTAGGGTTTTACCATATATGTAAGCTTTTAATGAGTCCCATATCATTATTTTATTTATCTTTGTGGTGTAATTAATATCTAAGAAAAAATGTAATTCAGATAATAACCAGGGTTTGATCTCTTTAATTTTAATTATATATGCTGGAAATCTGGAGTTAAAGATTAATGGTTTGCACACATTTTGAAGTTTTAGTATTAATGAACTGTGGTCTGAAAAGGGGCAGGGAGTGATTGAGAAATTAATGATTTTAGAGTGTAAGTCATGAGTAGCAAATATTTTATCTATTCTAGTTTGGGTACCAAATCTGTGATATTGATGAGAAAACAACAAAGATTTATCTTCTTTAAATTTAAAAGTATCTACAAGATGAAATGTTTCTACCCACTTTTTTAAAGTGTTTAATACAGCAGATGTACGCAGAGGTCTTTTATTTGTAGTTTCAGAAATATCAAATAAAAAGTTAAAGTCTCCTCCTAATATTAAGTTGCCTTTATAATTATTGGAAATGAAATCCAAGTGTTTTTTAACAGTTCCTGTTACAATGCCTGGGAACCAGTATAGATTGGCTAGGATCCATATTCTGTAATCATATTTAACTATTACTAATGCCATAAGGCCTTCTTTATCTTCATACTTATAAATGATTTCTGGGTTAATCACGCTTGTTTTCCATAAAATTGTTACCCATTGTGTCTGTCTTACAAGTGGATTGCACCAATGTCATATATTCCTTAAGATTCCATTTGTAATTGTCATTTGTTTTGAAATGAGTTTCTTGAAGGAAGACAATTTGTGCTTTGTTCAGTTTTAAATATTTCAATAGATTTGATATCTTGCTAGGATTGTTTAAGCCATTGGTATTTAAAGATAATGAAGTTAAATCCATCTTAGGTTATTTAGACTATGTATTTTTTTGTTTTATTGTGACTATTAAACATTTTCCTCTGATAATTACAAATTATATGTTTGAGCTTTCAAAGGAAATTATCAGTTTTATACTTTGAGTGTTTACCAATAAAGTAATGTTTTGGGCAGGCATACTAAAAATGTTTTTTGTGAAATAACAAATTTAATTTAATAAATGTTAACAAAACTAAGATCCGCACTAGCCATGGAATGAAAATCATTCCTAATCTGATGGATAAACCTAAATCCATCAGATTATCACCCATACCTTGACAATCCAGAACATCTGAACTCCATAAACTGAATTATCATATGGAGAATATTTGTAATAGGAATAAGCAATATTTATTTTATTTTGAACAGATATAGTACTACTGTAGATTAATAATAATAAATGTCTACTTATTGTATAAGCAATTAATATTTACATAAAATATAGATGACAAGCAATTCAATCATAGTAAAGTAGGATGTATCACATATAAAATCTCAGTAAAAGATTATAGCAGACAGTTATTTAACATATTTACCATTACTGATGAAGTCTTTCAAAACGTATTACTTAATATAAATAGATGGTAATAATATTTATACCTAATGTTTATAATACAAATGTATTTTACTAGATATATCAGAAGTTATATTTCATTGTTTACCAGCATTTAAGTAATCATTTTGTTTGTTGCTAACTTACTTAAAGCATCAAGTTTGTTTTATGTGAACATTGATGAAAGTTAGTGCATTTTAATTATCAGTGCATCCCTCTTCCCCCCATTTCCTACACATAAGGATTTTCATATCTGTCATTTCTTATTATAAAATGAGTAAAATTATAGGTTAAAAACAACAAATTCACTTATTGTGATCAATGATTACAAGTTACCTTTCCATATTCATTAATTGCCATTTTATGGCATATACTGAAAGTTTTTAGATTTAAATGGCAACATTCTATTTTGTATAATTAGCAAAGGTTAACCTGAGTGATTATTTTCAATTTAATACTATTTGTTCAGAATGTGATTGTTACATTCTGTGACATTCCTAGTTCAGGCTTCTATTGTTTTCCTTGAACAACTTTGTCAGTTTGATGTCATGTATAAAACATTAGTTACCTTGGTAACAGCTTAAATATTATGTATGGTCAAGATGGGTTACAAAATCACAATTCAAGTTAAGGCAATTATATGACTTGTTATGCACATTTACTTATATGAGAAAATCATCATGTTTCCCCTTGATGTTCAATATAGTGTATGTCATTTATGACAAGTTAAAACAGTAGTGTTATTATACACAAGCCCATGTTATTAAACTGAGTATCTATTGCCAATTTAATAATATTTGTTCAGAATATGATTGTTACATTCTGTGACATATTGTATATGGTCAAGATGGGTTACAAAAACTACAATTCAAGTTAAAGCAATTACATGACGTGTTATGCATACTTATTTATATAAGAAAATCATCATGCTTCCCCTTGATGTTCATTGTAGTGTATGTCATTTATGACAGGTTAAGACAGCAGTGTTATTATACACAAGCCCATGTTATTAAATCCTGTCTTTAATATCTAAATTCAGCAGACTGCTTCATCTTATATGATGATTATATATTTTATGTCTAGATTTATTAAAATCATGCAGTATATAACTATTGTGTATGTTTGTATTTTGTTTTGGCTGTTGTTTAGTTATTTGAGAGACCACAAGCTGTAATCCTTATTCTTATTATTAGCTCCTTCCAAGCATTTTTATAGAGTCCACAGACTTTAAATTATGAGACCCTTCTAGTTTCTTATTTGTTATAAGTATATTTCCATCCTTACATACACACACACATACCAGTATTTCAATCATGGGAAACAATGCCCATCCAGTTTTGCCAGAATACCATTCACTGTTCTTAAAATATCCAAACCAATATTTCTCCTGTTCCATTTCACCAGCCTGTTCCATGCAGTGGCCACTCTGCCAGTGAGCCACTCAACACACATTCCATTCCCACAGATATTTCCACAAAGGAAATCTGATGACTCTCTAGCATTTCCCAGCAACCCCAACCACCCCTAGAATATATATATTTTTTAGACCAAAAACTTAATTGCCCAGAATCATCTTGGAGGCTCCTCAGAGCCATTAAGAATTATCATCACTCTGTCTCCATTGCCATAGCAACCTGGGAGCATCTGTTTCTGTTAATGTGTCTTTGTACTGCATACCAGAGGCTCACGATGCACCTGAACCAATGCTTCACTTGACTGCAACTTCAAACCTTAATTCCCTCCCTTTCAGCAAGGCAGCAGCCAGGAAAAGAACAGAGAGCAAACAGATAAAAAAAAAAATTCCCAACAAGCTGCCTCAACAAGTGATAACACATTCTTCCAGCCTTCCCACCTCTCACTCAGCAGATGTATAAACAAACTATTCTCTGCCAAAATATCCCAAATCATAGTTTTATCCACCCCCCTTCTGCTGGATCCAGGCTAAAACACCAAATGTCTCTTCCTAATATATAAGCATCAGTAAACCTCAATCACAAGCCACAACCCACAGATTCCAGAGATGAAAATGGCACAGCTGCATCCACACACACCATGTCAAGCTTAATCAAACAGCACTCGAAGCTATGATACCTGCTATAATTGATATTAATTATGTTTAGACAGAATAATAATGACATTTGTACTAGCTGCCAGACATGGCTGCATCCACACACACCATATCAGGATTGATCAAACAGCACTCAAAGCTATGATACCTGCCATAATTGATATTAACTATGTTTAGACAGAATAATAATGTCATTTGTACTAGCTGCCAGACACAGCTGCATCCACGCACACCATATCAGGATTGATCAAACAGCACTCATAGCTGTGATAACTTCCAGAATTGATATTAACTATATTTAGGCAGAATAATGATAACATTTGTACTAAGAGCTTGCTACTATTATTTAACCAGGATATACATGACATTTCTAAATCTTACTTTAACTGAAGAAGGCATTAGTCTCCAAGACAGCATTTTTTAAAAAAACACTCTACTGTTACTGCTATTATATATGATGTTAATTTGTTACATTTGAGTCTGAACTCTGATGAGTGGTACCTTGCTGAATTAGTTAATTAATTACTTAAATTATTTACTAAAATCAATGAAAAATGAACAAGATAAGTATTCACTGAGTTCAAGTAGGGGAATAGAAACGTCTATGTTTGTATTATATGTTGCTTTGTTTGGCTTTTATATAATGTAAATAGTAACCCATCTTTTTTTTAAACATTTTTTATTAATTTTCATAAAATGAAAATATTTCTACATCATTTAAACATTTCATCATAAAAACAAATATATACAAAGCTCATAACATGAATACATTTCTCAATAAATTGATTACATTTTGTCTAATATTTTTTTAAGTTTCATCCAAGATAATTGTTTATGATTTATTTTAGTCAATCTTAAAGCTAAAGTTAATAGTTTTCCTTTACATACAGTTTTGGCCAATACAATGAATTCAGAGAAAGCAAGAATTGTTATTTTATTTTTTATTTTATTTGCAGTTGGTTTACCAGGATAGTCCATTGGGCCAATAAGAACCTGTTTTCAATGGAGTCCTGGGGAGAAAAGCTCCTATTACAAAAAAATTACAGCAGTTTACAATTTCTATCATCTGTAGGTTAAAGACAAAGCTTAAAAAAACAGTGGTAACAAAAAGATTACAGCAGTTTACAATGTCATTCATGTGTGGGTTCAAGGCAAACAAACATTAAGCAAAAAAAGCATTGCTGTAGTAGATATATAGTTTCTTGAGTGGAGTAGTAGGATTAGAGAAGAATAACATGTCATTGCAGTTGGCTTATTATTTGGAGTCTGGTAATATATGATATAGTTGCCTGAAGGGAGTGAGAATAGGTTATGAGGGGTGGGAGTAGGAGCATTCCCATGAGGATGTTAGATGTGAGTGCAATGATTTTTTAAAAGCAAGAAGGTTGGTGGTGATGCAGATGGAGGGAGGAAGGGAGTTCCATAGGTGTGCCAGGGCAAAGGACAGGAGGTTTTGTCCTGGAGAGTGAAGGGATTTGTACAGCTCTATTAGGTTTCGGTTATTAGATCTTAGAAGTCTTTGTGGCAGGTGCATTTTAAAGGTAGAGCTGAGGGATGGACAGATGGAGGGATGAAAAATGAGTTTGTGAGCAAAATTGAGCTGTGTATAGGAGAGATAGTTGGGAAGCTCTAGCCAGTTAAGTTTGTGGAGAGATGCACAGTGATGGGTAGATGATTTGTGGCTAGTGGCAAATTTGGCAATTTTATTATAACAAGAGGACAGTTTTGTTTTGAGAGATGATTGTAGGTTTGTTAGGAGAGGGGCACCATAAAGGAGGGAAGAGATGAGGAATGTAGTAGCGAGAATGAGCTTAGTAGATGTAGTGAGGAATCGACTCTGTCGGTAGATCATGCCAAGTTTTTGGTGGGTTTTTTATGTTTAGGTGTAGGTGACTATTGAATTTAAGTTGGTCATCAATCTGGACTCCTAGTAGTTTGGTTTCAGATACCAGTTCAAGATGTGTGTTATTCTGGCTAGTGATGGAGAATAGTTTTCTATCAATGGTGTTGGTTTTTGAGGGGGTAAATACCATAAGTTTGGTTTTTGATGCATTGAGTGCTAGATGATTGTCCTTCATCCACTGTTCTGTGGTAGAGAAGGTGTCTTGAATCAGTTTTAAGAGAGTGGGGATAGATGAGGCTGCACAGATAATTGTAGAATCATCTGCATATTGAATAAGTTTAGCATGAGGAATTGAGTGGAAGAAATCATTTATGAATATATTGAAAAGGAGAGGACCCAAAATGGAACCTTGGGGGACACCAGTGGGTGTGTTAAGGAAAGAGGAGATGGCTTTTTTCCACTTGACAGCTTGTTGCCTGTTGGAGAGATAGCTGGTGAACCAATTGAGAGAGGAAGGGGATAGGTTTAGGTTAGACAGCTTAGTCAGGAGAAGGTTGTAAGAAATAGTATTGAAGGCCTTAGAGAGGTCAAGAAAGAGGGTAAATACAGTACAGCCAGAATCTCTGGCTTTATTTACAGTTTCCAGGAAGGAAAGGAGGGCAGTCTTGGTGCTGTGACTGGGTCTGAATCCGTGTTGTGTGGAAGTTAGTAAGTTATTATCTAGGAGACAGGGAAGGAGTTGAAGATGGATACATTTCTCTGAGAGTTTTGATACAGGAGAGAGGATGGCGATGGAACAAAAGTTAGTAATATTGTTATTATTGCCTCCTTTGTGCAGGGGAATGATGTAAGCCCTTTTCCAGGGTTTGGGTACAAGACCTTCTTGAATAGAGTGATTGATTAGGATGCTGATGGGAAAGGCGATGGCTTTGGCAGCTATGCTGAGGAAGGATGAGGGAATGTTATCAGAGGCATTGGTGCATGGTTTCAGCTTTTGCAGGAGTTTTTGTATGGTAGAAGTAGGAATGGGTTTTAGGGAGAATGGTGGGAGTTGAGAGACTGGGGATAAAGGGGGAGACAAGAGCGGGGATGTAGAAGTAGGGGGTGAGGAGTTATTAGAGAAAGATGAGGTAAGTTTGGAAATAGAGTCTATGAAGAAGGAGTTGAATTGAGTAGCCAGATCTATATCTCGTGCATTTGGGTCTGGGCATGGATTTTTTGTTGAGCCAAGTTTTAGGAGAGTAGTGATCCCTTTCCAGAATTTTTGAGGATTGGTTTTATGGTTATTTTCGAGTAAGGAGAAGTAATTCTGTTTTTACTCTTCCAATTTGATGTAATAATTTTCCTTGCAATTGCAAGTAAGGACCAGAGAAGATGCACTTGTGTTTTTGGAATCTGTACTGGCACTGGTGCACTAAATAGTAACAATGAGTCTGAGATTTCGCATTTGTCTGACCACAATGCTTTTGTGAAATTCTTAAACTCTTGCCAAAAAAGGGTGACAGTTTTACACTCAAGGAACATATGTACCCAGTCTGCACATAATGTTTCATCACATCTCCAAAATTTATGACTACTATTTCCCGATATCAGTGCTAACTTATGAGGGGTAATGTAACTCCTATGAATATATTTCCATGTAAAAATCCTCCACATAGGGGAAGAGGTTGTATTGTTAACTGGTTTAAGCAATAAGGTTATTTTATTTTCAGAAAAGGTAAATGTATTCATTTTTTCTATATAATTCCATAAAGATTGTTCAGATATTTGTAAATCTGATCTTAGTATTTTGTATATATTAGATATTGAAGGGCCCTCTATATTATTTAATGTGTTTATTTCACAAAAGAGAGATATTATCTTTGGATGTGTAAAAATGTTAGTCACTTGATTTGTCTTAAATTCATTTACTAGATATTCCCCTAAAAATGTGGATGTTTAACCAATTATCTTGGTTTCTGTTATATCTAGCTATAAGGCTGTTTGCTTCATATATGTTATTAGTGCTAAGAAACTGATGCCAGAATATTAGGCCATTTTTTTCATGCTAGTATTTTTTTCATATTAAATGAGTCTAAACAATTCCTTGTTTGTGCTATCGGAAACATTAGAAATAAAAAAATTCTTGTCATGTGATTTCTATTCATTATCTTTTTAAATTATTTAGTATATAATTAATAGAAGAAGGAAGTCTTTCATTTTTGCATTCTTTATAAACTATATTTTAATCTCTAAAATATTTTATTGTTTTGTGTAAGAAAATCATTGTTTACTGATTCAATATTTGTAAACAAAATAGCTTTATGTAAGTTCTTCCAATTAGATGTGGATTTATACGTTAGCCACTGACTTATCATATTAAGTACAATTGATTCAGTATAAAGTTCTAAATCTGGAAAAGCAATTCCACCCCTTTCCCAATCTCTATTGTGCCAATCATATCCTATTCTTGGTTTTTGTGGAAACCATAAGAATATAATTAGTAAAGAATTAAGTTTTTTTATTGATTTTTTGGGGGGACAGGCAATTATAGTTTGAAATAAAAAAAGGATTTTTGGTAAAATTATCATTTTATTAGAGATAATCTCTCTTCTATAGTGAAAATATTTTATTATATTTATTTAAGCACTCTTTGATATCTGTTAATAGTCTTTCCAATTTGTTTTTATATGTATCCCTAGATATTTAATATTATCATTTTTCCAATTAAAATTGTTATATTTTTCCAGTGCCTTATTTGTTTTATTATTTAATAACATAGTTTCAGTTTTATTACTATTAAATTTTAAACCTGAAATTTCTTCAACATTTTTTAAGGAATTAATAATATGATTTATTGACACATCTATATCACTAATGGTTAACAAAATATCGTCAGAAAAAATGTTTTATTTTAGAGCTGTATATTGGATTAATAGAAAAACTGACTATGTTAGGGTTATTTCTTATATAATTGGCTAATGGTTCTACTGATAGGGCAAATAATAAAGGTGACAATGGGCAGCCTTGTTTAGTTCCCTTTAACATTTTGAATTGACCTGATAAAAAAGCTCTAATTTTAGTATAGGATGTCGAGTTCTCATACAAATTTTGTATTCATTTTATAAAGTCAGGGGAAAAATTAAATATTTCTAAAACTTTAAATAAATATGACCAAGTTATAGAATCAAAAGCTTTGTCCAAATTTAGACTAAAAATTGACAATTCTTTCTTTTTTATTTGCATAATATATTAAAGATAAGAGTCTGATGACATTGTCTTGTACTTTCCTATTTAATATGAAGCCTGTTTGATCATCTTCAATTAATTTTGGTATGAATTGGTTTAATCTTTTAGCGAGAATTGAAGTAAAATTTTGTAATCTACATTCAGTAGTGAGATAGGATGATACAATGTTACTAATTTGGGATATTTGTCTTGTTTTAGAATAGGCAAGATAATAGAATATTTACATGAAGGAAAAATGTTATCATTTTTTTTCTAAATTCTTCAAAAGCTGTTACTAATATCTTTAAAGCTTCATCTTGGAATAATTTATAAACTTCTCCTATAATTCTATCTATTCCTGGTGCTTTCTTATTTTTAAGGCACTGTATACTATCTTTTAATTCTTTCAATGATATTGGTTTAAGTAATTTTGTATTTTGCTCCTTTGTTAACTTTTTATTAATGTTTTCTTTCACAAATTTATCTTTTTGAGCATTGTCTCTAGAATCTAAACCAGTAATATTCACTTTTTCATAATTTGTTCTAAATATTTCTAAAATCTCTTTTAAATCAGTCACATGTTTAGGTTTATTTCCAGAATTATGTATAATTTCCTTTATGTAATTGTCATTTATTGAATTTTTTTATTTAACTGCTAACCTATGCAAATTTTTAGGGTTAGCTGAGTAGGATTGTAATTTAAGTATTTCTAAATTTATTGCTACTTTGTGATTTAATATTTCTGTATACTTCATATTTAATTGTTTTAATTCAGGATTTATGTTTATGTCTTTGGTGTTCAAATTCCTTTTTAGTGCATTGATTTTTGATTGTGTTTTTAATAGTTCATCATCTCATTCTTTCTTTTTAAATAGATACCAGTTCTTGATTTTACCATATAGATAAGATTTAAGTGAACCCCAGACAATGGTTTTAGAGACTTTGTTGTTATCATTAATAGCAAGGAATATTTCAGTCTCATTCAGTAGCCATTCTTTAAACCCATTACGTTTTGTAATATATGCTGGTATTTTTTGAAAAGCTATCAATTTTTTTGGTGTGATATTAACTTTAAAGAAAAGGGCATTGTGGTCAGACAGTGGACAAGAACTAATTAAAACTTCATGTGGTTTAGAAATTAAATTATTTGTAACTAGCACTTTATCAATAGTTGTTTGTGTTCCATATCTATATGAGTAATGTGTGCACTTTAATGATTCTGACTCTTTTATGTCATATATATCTCTAAAATTTGAAGAATTAATGAAGTTATTACATTTTTTCGATGGGGAGACATTCTGAATTTGTCATTTTCAGTGGTGTCTTTTATGGAAAGAATACAATTGAAGTCACCAGCATATATAATTTTTCCTTTGGATTTGATAGAAGTCAAGTCTAAATATTTATCCATTGTTTCTGCACCAATACCAGGAATCCAGTATGTACGGGCTAGAGTTATATATCTTCTATTTATTTCTAATATTACTAGACATAACATACCATTTTTGTCTGAATATGTGTCAGTATTATTATGTATTGGTAATGTTTTTTTTTTCCATAATATCATTGTGCCTCTTCTCTTGGTCTGAAAATGAGATTCCACAATTACAGTATAACCATTAAAAGACATTCTGTCCAAATCCTTCTTAATGATATGAGTTTCTTGAAGAAAAGCTATATCTATTTTGTTAGTCTTTAAATATTTAGCAAAACTTCATCTTTTTACAGGATTATTAAGGCTATTGACATTTAAAGATACACATTTATAAAAAAACATTTTGAACTAAACAAAAATATTTACTGAATTTTGTTATGGGCAAATATTTAAAACAAAATATAACTAATATAAAACTTAAAACTATATACATCTCCCAACATGGAATATTAAATTCCTGGTTTGATGAACAAGTCATTAAACCACCTTCTTCTAACTACCAACTGCTAGACGGAGAACATCCAAAAAATGCTCCTGTCTGTATTTGTTGAAATATACAGTTCAATGTGGATCGACACGTCTTTGATAATGTTTACTATACTGGGTATCACATTTTTTATTTACAAGTATTTATAAGTATATAGTATTATAGACAATTATATATAAATGATAGCAAGAATATACAAAGTAATAACATTTCAAGAAGTTCTCTTATAGTGATTTGTATATATGAGTTCTCTAATTTTATGAAAATTTATTATTTCAAATGCACAGTAACTTCATGTGAACAAACACAACCTTTATTTACAGCAAAGTTTCTTTCCCAACTATGATGTATTTTACATATATGAATTGGCTATTTATTCCTATAGAAATACTGCGGGGAATAAATGCTTCATATGAAATTTTATGTTTGTTTTTCCCTTCCCTTTTTTACTTTCTTTACCCCTTCTTTTTTCTTTGACCCCTTTTTTCTTTCCCCATTTTAAAACTTACTCCTATCACCCTTTTCCTCTCTCTATCCACTCTCCCATTCTACCAAAGTTAGTGTATAAACAGTTAGTAGAATAATTTGCTTAATGAATCAATGTATTACATTAAAACATCAAGTCATAGTGTAATGTTATCAGATATCTTATTTATTTTATGTACACTTTGTATTATTCATTTTTCTCTTTTTCACTCCATGAACCCCCCTCCTATCTCCCTCTCTCCACTTAAAATTGGATGTTATTGATGACATTATAGCATCAAAGTGGTTTACAGAACTATGAAAACATAGGTATAACTGTAGAATTAGCAAAAACAAATAATAATGGATATCTCTCAAGTTGTGGAACTTACAGTGCAAATATCAAATGCAGTTTTCTTCAACAACATCTAAGATTTCACCTAATGTCATGCAGCAGTTTGTAAGTCACTTAGTTTCTGAAGTATGAAGTACATATGGAAATATTCATTATTTTCATAATTACTTACAAACAACTAACAATATTTCCAGTATAATGCGATATAAATCAGCAGTGACAATGAACTGTCATGTCTCTCATATTGGTGTTTCACAACATCCACCTCAATAACATTTAGGTCTGTCAGTTACAAAAATATAAATGCAAATATGAAAATATGAATAATAAGTGACAAAGATTAATTTCTCTACTGCAGGATACCCTAGACTAACAATCATTGTGTTGTTTTGTTAATAACTCATTGCCCTTTCTAATGCTGTCTGTTATTATCAAGAAAATTACTCAGGTAAAGAAGGCAGACCCAAAAGAAAGTTCTGGGCACCATAAGAAGGTATGGGTGTGAACTGTAAGTATAGAAAAAGGTGTTAGAGGCTTGCAAACAAACATCCTGAACTAGACTGACATACACTCGGTACATAAGAATGAAACTAGGGTTAAATACCAACAGTTAGTTTCACATAAATAGCAAAATGGAGGGCAACTTCTTCTTCTTCTTCTCTTTTTGGCTGTTTCTGTTAGGGGTCACCAAATTCTTTTCCATTTCTTCCTGTCCTCTGCATCTTGCTCTGTCACACCAACCACCTGCATGCCCTCTCTCACCACATCCATAAACCCAATCTTAGGCCTTCCTCTTTTCCTCTTACCTGGCAGATTCATCCTTAGCATCCTTTTCCCAATATACCCAGCATCCCTCCTCAGCACATGTCCAAACCAACTCAATCTTGCCTCTCTGGCTTTGTCTCCAAACTGTCCAACCTGAGCTGACCCTCTAATATACTGATTCCTAATCCTGTCCATCCTCGTCATGCCCAGTACAAATCTTAACATTTTTAACACTGTCACATCCAGCTTTGTACTGTAATTACTAATGTAGACTTAAATACCTTAGCTAAAACATTTACAGATTGTTAAAATGAACTCAAAAACAGATCAGGAAATGAAACATCTTCACTTATCTTTCTGATGTAATGGCACTATTACAAAGCACATATAATAAATATTTAATGTTATTGTTGTTTGTCTTTCGGCTTTTCCTGGTTAGGGGTCACTACACCATAGCAGTTCGCTAATGATTGGCCGTTTTATTTTTATGGTGTCGAGTTGCCAGCCCAACACCCAACCTTCAACGAAGGCACGTCCATTCAACGCATGTCTTTCGAACGCCCACTCGCCCGCGGGAAGGACATGCATACTCCACACAGAAGGCAGTCCCAACCCAAGCTGAGAATTGAACAGGAGAACCTCTTGCTGTGAGGCAACAACACTTTTGCTGCACCACCGCGGATATAATAAATATTTAATATATATATAATATTATTTAATATGGATTTTAAATATTCAGTATATAAAATGTTGATATATATTATACATGATATCATACACACACACACACACACACACACACACACACACACATAAGCATCTATAGCGATCCTTTATGTTTAATGAAACCATATACTGTATATTATCAAATGAAAAGCATAGTTTCTTTTGAAAAAAAAATTTCAGGCAACAGTCCAGACAACATATTTGTTGAAATTTCAACAGATGCACACAGCTTGGCTGGTTTTATTTTATTTTATTCTATTTGTTTGTTTGTTTTTTTATTTTTTGTTTTACCCATGATCAAATGCACTGTTTTGTTTTGTGTGCTACAATAGGTTTAATGAGATGTCAGTACTGTCAAAGAATAACATATTATCCACACATAAAACGTACTCATAATACTCTGACTTGCAAGATACGTTTTCATTTTGTGTGCAGTAGTCTTTATTGTGAAGTTGAAAAAAGTAAAACTAGTTAATCTCAAATATTCTAGTTTACAACATGTACTTCCATACATTTAGAAAGTATGAGAAAGCCTGCTGGTATGGAGTGCTTATCTATAATGCTGGTGGTCCCGGGTTTCAGTAGAGGCCTACAAGGCAGACAGTTATATGGGGTAGGAGATGTGGATTAATTGTCTGGAAGTCTGTAATAATCTGCTGGGAGAAGGATGTATGAAAGTAAGTAAAATGCAATACACGTAGAGAGCTTGGTATGTAGAGTCATGCAATAAAAATAACGATTTTATTTGTTAACCAAGTAGGCCCATTGGACACTCAGTCCCTTTTCAGGGGCAACCTGAGAGCAATGTCTAGTTAAGGGACTTGTGGAAAGACACACAGGTGGCAAATGAGGTCTGATGGAATCAAACCCTGTACCAAAGAAAATACCCCTTTGAACCTTAACCTCAGAGCCAGCTGCCAACATAGACTGAAGCCTACTGCACTATGTGTAATGACTCACTATACTGTATGTATATCAAGCTACATATCTCTCCAGGCTGGGGAACAAAAAGTTAGTTCTAAAGAAAAAGGCTGCTATAATAATGATAGCTCTGGACAAGGAATCATGGCTTAATGTCAGTAAGGGCAAATATCTCTTCAGGAAATATTTTGCAAGCATATTGTAAGGCTCCTAATGAACTCAAACTGCAACACTTTCATACCATACCCAGACATTGTATGTGATTATTAAAATAAAAAGCTTTTGAGCCAGTGAAGCATTGTTCTTTATGATAACAGCCCAGTCATGATGTTAAAACTGCAAATAGCATATACAGGTAATTTATTGTTTTTTTTAGATGTCAATGTCTTTAGAAAAATGCAGGAAAAAGTTCTTTGATATTATGAGTACAATGAAGAATTATTGAAATGTTACTTATAATATGCCTTTAACAAGCATTTTTACCGTAAAACCATACTAAATACATACATAAGACAAATATATGGCACCAGGAAATTGCTATTAAAACTAAAGCATCAGTGCTGGATAGACAAATACAGAATAAAATTAAAAAGTGAGATGAGCAGGTCCTGAATATAAGTTTGCAACATTTGTGCAACAGGCACTAGGAAAGCACTGGACTCATGGAAACAATAACGCCTAACAGAGTGGGCATTATAAGGAATTATACCATGACCCCCCATTAATATTCCAAAACGTGCATGCTGATTGGCCAGCGTGCATCGACTTATACTAATGGAAAGGACTTTTCCATTAGTATAAGTCTTTAAACACTGTCTCGCTATGTTAAAAGAGTTTAACATAGCGACACAGAAAAGCAATGGAGATCTCCGTTGCTTTTTTAAAGCTGTCTCGCTATGTTAAACTCCTCTAACATAGCAACACAGTGTTTAAAAGCAACGGAGATCTTGCTTTCTCCGCTATGTTAAATGGGTTTAACAAAAATAAGCAACGGAGATCTCCTGTCTCACTATGTTAATCCCATTTAACATAGCGAGACAGGTTTAAAAACAATGGAGAACGAAGATCTCCGTTGCTTTTACTGTTTCGCTATGTTAAATGGGTTTAACATAGCGATAAAATAAGCAACGGACATCTCCGTTGCTTATTTTAAAGCTGTCTCGCTATGTTAAACCCATTTAACATTAAAAAGCAACAGAGATCTTGCTTTCTCCCCACAGCTCTGATGTACTGCGAGGCATGCGCAGTACATCAGAAGATGCCAGACAGCTGCGGAAGGGCAGCAAAGAGGCATTATACAATGCCATTATTTAAGAAAAGTAATTGTTTCTTTTCTTAAATAATGTCATAGTATAATAGCAATAACCCACTTCTGGGTGTGGGTGATGCGGGATTTACCCACAGTTGTCTTTGTTTGGTCCCTTGGGCTTCACCCTCGGGACCAAACCACGCCAACCGTGGGTAAATCGTTATTGCTATAATAGCAAATATATGGGGTTTGTGATTCTCAGCACTACAAGTAGGAGGCCTCCACACACCTGGAAGGCCTGTTTTTCCATACAATGCGTACCCTAGAGGTTGTTATTGTGCTTTGGAAATGGTGACAGAAGTGGATTATTTGTTCTAAAGAGTTTTTACTGTCTCAAAAAGGATGTTTTTCTTACTAACATTACAGTTCTAAAGAAAAAAAGTAATCCAAAATAAGGAGTACCAAGTATTGTAGAAACTGTAATTGTAATTGTAACAAATTTAACTTCAAATATCAACTAAAGTCCTACCTAACCAGTTCCTGGATATGCAACTGTCAAGACCCAGACTAGCTTACTTAATAAATACCTAGTCCTTCTCATAACTAGCTGTAAATGGTGTATTCCAGGATAAAGTTCTACAATTGCATAATGCATGACACTTCAATGTATATTACTATCTCCCTTTAAGCACCTGTATCTTACTTTCTGTGTATTATGTATATGTATTTTAATGACTATATTGAACATTTTTGTATTGACTGTTTTAAATATTTTTTGTATCGTGATGTACTATGTGGAACTTTTCTCCCCGGGCCTCTGCTGAAAACAGGCAATTTTTGCCCAGTTGGACTTTTCCGGTAAAAAAAAAAAAAAACATAAATAAAATATTATTTTATCTTATTTATTTGTCTTTGCTTATCATGAAAGTCTGAGTGGGGTTACATTTCCCATGTTCTGCGGAGGCCTGGAGAGAAAACCTCCTAAAATAACAGATATACAATACAACAAATTTTAAACAAGCTCTAAAGAAACAACAGGGAACAAAGAATAATGAAATTAAGATTGAACTATCACCGAAAAAAATCAGCAGATGTAATTTCTAAAAAGTGACAGTGGTACACATTGCAGAACATAACTGGAGCATGGAATAATGAAATAATTTGTATCAATGTAACAATATCACTAAGAAGTAATATCAAAAATTGGGGGAGCTAAAGTAATGTGACATGTATCTCGATTCATGTTAATACATTAAGCTGATAAAATAACAATAATGTCTATGTTTCTCATGAGTGGGGTGCAATAAACTTACTTCAGTTAGACATAAAAAGCCAGTTAGGAAGAAATGTTTTAGAAAGTGAGAAGAGGAAATCTTGAGCAGTTGGGTATTTGATCTTGGAGAGTCAGAACATTTGCAGATTGTAGCATGGTTTAGATATAGTTACAGGTTAATTGTAAAATTGAGGACATTGTTTATTTATGTGATGGTAAAGAGAATGCTGTTCCATAATTCACCTATGCTTACTGAGCATGAGTTGCCATGTGAGCAGCTGGATGTCTGGGATTCTACTAGGTCATGGCCCTTTGATTAAAGGTTCCTTTTGGGTTTGTATCATGGCTTGGGTGTTCGAAGGATGGTGTAGTATTTTATGACCCATTATGTGTTGTGGCTATCATATCTGGTGTGCTAGCTCTAGCCATTTTGAGTTCTGTAGGGGAGCTCTAGCCATTTCTGGTTCTGCAGGACAGTGCAGTGATGGGGTTCGATTTTGGAGGATGGATGCAAGTTTACTTATTGCACTGGGTGGTGTAGTGGTATAGTGGTTAACATTGCTGCCTCCCAGCAAGAGGTTCTCTGGTTCGATTCTTGGATGGGGTGCCTTCTGTGCAGAGTCTGTATGTCCTCCCTGTATTCACATGGGTTTCTTCTGGGTACTCCAGCTTCTCCCACATTCCAAAGACATATGTTTCTCCCTAGATCTCTGCTGAAAATAGGCTATGTCCTAGTCAGACTTTCCCAGTCAACAAATGTTAAATAAATAAAAAAAACGAACCTGTCACTGCTCAAGCTTGTTTATTAGTATAGTTTGAGGATTTATGAAACGTATAGATGCATACAGCAGGCTTGGAAGTAAGAGATATTGCAGTCAGCTTCCTGTTGAGGTTTGTGAGACGTGGCCTGGCTTTGTAAAGCAGCCCTACTTTCTGGAACAATAACATTGAAGTATTGGTCAAACTGAGTTTATCATCTATAATGACACCCCTACCTTGGTATGGGTGACTAGTTCTGTTTTGGTGCTGATAGATGAGACTATATTTAGGCTATCTGGCTGACACATCACTGGAGGCAAATGTGATTCATTTTGTTTTTTGGGATTCAAGAGTAGTTGGAATCATTCTAGCCAGGACTCGATAAAGGAAGAAGCATCTTGGGTGATTGTTTGGAGTGGGAACAGTGTTGGGGTCGAAAAACAAGAGTTGGGTCATCAGCATGTTGTATGCTTGTAGCATGTTTGGCTGTCTTGTGCAAGTCATATGAATACATTAAATAAAAGCAGTGCCCTTACTCACCTGTGGGGTACTCCTGTTTGTGCTGTCAGATTAGTAGAGAAGGAGTCCTGCCATTTTTGTGCAGCTGTTAAGGTAACTAGAGAGCCATTTGATTGTGCTGCTTAGTCATAGTTGTAAGGGCTTGTTGGGGAGAAGAGGGTGAGTTACAGTATCAAACCCCTTCGAGAGGTCCAGAAATAGGGTGGAGGCAAGATTACCAATATTTCTGTTTTAGACGACTGTACCCAGAGAAGTATGTATGGCAGTTTCAGTGCTATAATGGGGTCAGAAGCCATGTTGTGAGGAGTGGAAAGTAAGAATGCATCTAGCAACATGTTTTGGATTTGGAGATGAATACATCTTTTTTATATTTTAGACAGTGGAATGAATATTGCAATATGTTGGTAGTTTGCAAGTTCATTGGAGGTACCACCTTTATATGCTGGTATAATGTAAGAGGTTTTCTACATTTTTGGAACATATGTTTCTGTTGATTAATATAGAGGCTGGGTAGCTTATTACATCTGCCTCTTAATTAAAAAAAAAAAAAAAAAAAAAAGAGAACTACTGCATGGCAACATTGTAACATTACATTGGAATCTTGGATTAGAAAATGGTTGAGTGACAGGAAGGTGAAGGTTTAGACTGGTATGGTATTGAGTGGGGAGAGTAATGTATACAAGTGTGCCAACATCGGATTGGTGTTTGGCTCCTAATTATTTAAAACAGACTAGGAAAAATGTTTTGATAACTCTGTGTGGCTTACAAGTCCCTGATCACAATGGCCAGACTAATAAGTAATAAAGAAGATGCAACTGGGGCATAAAACAAATTAAATAACATAAATGACTGAGCACCAATGCATGAAATAATTTGTACATCTCACAATTTCTGTGCATTTTTTCAGATGATGCTAGAGAGGGTAACTGATATTTCAGGTAAGCTACTAAAATGCATTAGATATTCTGCAGATCTACTCATAGTGGCTGATAAATAGTTGGATTTCAGGGATAATAATAGCTGTGCCTCTTTGGCACTATACAGAGGATTATGTTTGGGTCTCTGATCATAACTAGGTTGTTACATGTTTAAGACGTGTATGTTTACAAACTCACCTGGAGAGCCTTGACATCTGTTTCAATAACATACGACTATTTAATTATGATCCGTAAAACGCAGGCATTATTTTTCATAGTATGTGAAGTTTTACCTATTCCATGTGCTACCAGTTACAGAAACAGAGCAAGAAAAAAAGAAAGAAAAAGAGTCAGAGCACTAAGTGTGTTACGGCTATGAACACTGAACACAGAACACTGTTGGAATTTCCTGGTGTCCTGGCTGAAGTGTGATTCTCAAACAATATCACTGATTGATAAGTATATACCTTGGCATTTTAACCTTTCAGAGTTCTGCATTGTCTTAATTTTGACTGATTTATTTTATATATTTTCTGGCATTGTTTTATGTTTATCATCTGTCCTAAAACTGTTTTTCCCCCTCCCTCCTCTCACCCTATTCTTGTAGTGTTGTTACAGTTGGTGGCTTTGCAGTTTCCCGCCCTACTGTAAATTTGATCTGGGACACCCCTCCCAGTCTGGTGTTCACTCTACTTAATACAGAGAGAACATTTGAGAAGGCCAACCCACTTAGGTTCTTAACCTTGAATTTTTCTTCTGGTCCTCCTTCCTCTCTCCTTGCACTTTACGTAAAAAAAATTGCACTTAATTTTGCTTTTGCCTCTTCTTAAAAGTACTCAATTGTATTTATTCTGCTGCATTTATTACTGCTTGGTAGTAGTCTGATTAAATTGTAACTGTTATTCTAAGCCTTTTGGTTTAAGCACTTGGGCTTCAGACCAGTTGTTTACATTAGGAAAGTCTGTGGTCTGCACTGTTGTGGCAGGACAGGTAGCTTACATCCTTCTAAGTTGGGAATTGCTGACTGAAGGCTCAGTGTCTATTATTCTAAAAGTGTATTAGTTCTGGTTTAAGCACTTGGGCTTTGGGCCAGTTATTTTACATTAAGAAGGTTTGTGGTCTGCACTCTTGCAGGAGGAGAGGTTAGATTCTACCCTTCTCAGCTGGGAATTTCTGGTTAAAGGCTTATTGTGCCTGCGTATTTGAACTGTTTCTTTCTGAAATTGGTGTGCCTTGTTTGCTGTAGCATAGCCTAAATTCAGACCTGGTGAATCTAGCTTTGTTTGTATAACTTGAGCACTAATCCAGGTCATCTTTTTTGGAGAAGGTTCCCCTGCACACTAGTGGCAGGAGTGTGCAGTTAGAACTTGTTTGATCATTGGTTAATTGGTTAATTTGTTTAAATCAGTTTGCTCATTTGCTACTTTTATATTAAAAAATAAATAAATAAAATACAGTTTATGCATCGCCGCTTAGCTAGGGTTAAACTATTCCCGGCTCCATAAAGTCTGCTCTTCAAATTTTCCCTTAGAACTAGACAGTTTTTTAGTTTTAACACTCAAATCTATTTCCTTGAGCTCAGCACTTGTTCAGAACTTGTTGTAAGCACTAGATAAGCTATAAATTACTACAGCACTCAACTTTCCTCACTTGTCTAGAGGAAAACAGTTTTTAGCACTTAATAAATAAGCACCTATCCAGGCATGTCTAAGGGTCGGCTCCTGGTGTTTTCTCCTGTCTACCTGATGAATCTGGGGCATCTTGGGGCAATGCAGCAATTGCCTCATGTACACAGACAACCCTCTCCTCCTACCACCCAACACTACAACCTGTGAGAGATGCACTTATATAGCCAAACTGGTAGCAAAACTCTCTTCACCCAAGACTGGGCTAGACAGTCAAGAGGAGAAGGTAAACACTCATCACATAGTCCCTCAAAACCTACACCACCAAAACACAACCCAAATAAAACATAGCCCACAAACTCAGTGTGCCACTCAACCACAGCCTATAAGGCATAACAACATACCCAACACTCTAGTCATACGTGACTCTATAGTCAGGCACACTGATGTTCCACTCACCAGGCTAAAGAAGGAGAAAGTTGCTGTCAGCTGCCTGTCGGGTGCCAGGATCCGCCACATAATGCACCACTCAGGTCACTCCACAACAAGTACAAATATGACTCTGTCATTGTCCATGTTGGTGTGAATGACCTGAGACATACCTCCCTGGACTACATGAAAAGAGACATGGAGGAGCGCTCCAGTCTTGTAGCCCAGGCAGGTATGATCCTAGCCCTGAGTAGCATCCTGCCATCACCCAGAATGATACCACAGTACAAGGATAAAATGATTGACTTCAACAATTGGCTAAGCTTCTGGTGTCATTCTAAGGGGATCCAGTACCTGTCTGCCTGGGATGCCATGATCGACAGAACATGATGCTTTGCCAGAGATGGCCTGCACATGTCACCCTTGGGATTCAGGATACTGGCTAAGGCTCTTGCCACCTCTATAGTGACATTTTTAGGCAAGGTTCAGATGACAAATTCACCACAGTAACAGGTACAAGCAAGCAAAATCTGCGGGTAATGCTACTCAATGCTAGAAGTCTAAACCTCAAAATGCATTCATTCGAGGCACTCCTTAAAATGGAGAACATCGACATCTGTGCAGTGACCGAGACCTGGTTCAAGGCTCCAGAGAGCTCCCCTGCTTTACCAGGCTATAATTCATACCACACCTTTCAGCCACCTAACCTGAACCAAAAATTAAAGGCAGAGACATGTCCATATTCATTAAAGATATCCACACCTCCAGGATAGTTGCTCAGCATAATGCATCCGAGATTATCCAAGTGCAACAAACTCTGGGCAAGACCGCACTCCAGATTGTAACTTGCTACAGATCCCCCAGCATGCCCCAGGATTCCCACTCCTCATTTCTTGATACACTGACAAATATTAGGGTACAATCCAACACCCTAATAATGGACGATTTCAACTACCCCACCATTAACTGGGAAAACTACTCATGTACCAACTCTTTTGCTCAACGTTTTCTGGAATTCATAAATTCCAACACCTTGATCAACTTATCCATACCCCCACCAGGGGCAGCAATATCCTGGACCTGGTCATTACCAACATGGGAGACTGGTGTTCCATACCAGAGGTCAATTCCTCGTTGGTTAGATCTGACCACAAGCTAATCAGCCTAGACATCCACATCCTGCCCCCACTCCCCCATTAGGGAAACGACCGTAAAACATTTCTTCAAAGCCAACTTCACGCTTCTTAAGACAAAAGTGGCAAACTTCACGACACCCATGCAGATGGACAATAGAGGTATGACTGCTGAATCCTACACAAATGCACTTTATAAGCACTTACATGAGTGCATGGATTGTGCTATCCCTAACAGAACTAAGATGCTATCCTCCAAAAAAGGAAGCCAATCTGGTGGTCCCCTGCCATAAACAAACTCTACAACAGAAAAAAGAAACTGTTGCAAAAAAGAGTAAAATCCCATGATTGGAGGAACTCCCTAGTCAGCCTCAGTAAGAAGCTGAGATCCCTCATAAAATCCTCCAAAGCTAGTTACGAAAACAAAATCGCCACTGATTCTAAAGACAACCACAAAGCCTTCTATAGCTATATCAAGAATCTCAATGGCTACACTCAGATCTGCTCTCAGTTACAGCACAATGGTAATAAATATGCAGAACCAACTGATATTGCCAACACCCTGGCAGATAGGTTCAGTGCTAACTTTACCCCCTCTCACCCCCTAAAGGGCCCATCCCTATACCAGAAGAATGCAAGGTTCCTATAATCACAGCTGCACAGGTAAAAACCACACTCTCCAAAGCCAAGAACACAGCATCCATGGGACCTGACAACATCCCAGGCTGCATTTTACATGAACTACAGAATGAACTGGCACCCCACATAAACACCATGTTCAATCATAGCTTCACCTCAGGCTTTGTGCCCACTGAATGGCACACAGTGACGGTTATCCCACTCCCCAAAGGGTGAGCCACCATGGACCCCAAGAACTACCACCCCATTAGCCTAAAGAGCCTGGTCTGCAAGGCCATGGAACGTATCATCATAAAACGTATTAGCAAAGACATTGGTAATCTCCAAATTCTGGACCCTACCCAGTTCGGGTTGGTAAAAGACAGATCATGTCTCGTAAACCTGACAGACTTTTTTGAAGCAGTCACCAAAGCTGTAGATGAGGGTAAGGTGGCTCACATAGCCTATCTAGATCTCACCAAGGCTTTTGACACCATTCCCCACTCTGGAATTATAGATAAACTCACTAAACTAGGTATAAATCCCTATCTAACGAGATGGGTTGCCAACTGGCTCACTGACAGAACTCACACTGTGAAAGTAGAAGACTCCAAATCCAACTTCAGACCAGTGACAATTGGAGTCCCACATGGTTCAGTCCTGGGTCCTCTCCTGTTTGGTATCTACTTTTCTGAAGTACAGGCTAACACAGAAGGTCTTTGGCTAATGACATTCACAGATGACTGCAAACTAGTAGCCATAATTGAAACTCCTAACAATGTGGACATCCTACAAAAGGGCCTCACTGAGACAGATGCCTGGTGTCAAAGCCATGGCCTCAAGATCAACACCAAAAAGTGCATTGTCATCCCCTTTGATGAAAACTCTGTACCCATGAGCTACCACATAGGTGGTAGTCTACTTAACACCAAAAGTAGGATAACAAATCTTGGGACACAGGTGGACAGTGGTCTCTTCTTTGATAATCACATTGCCACAGTAGTCAGGAAATCCTTCTACGTGGCACACCTCATCACAAAAGGTTTCTCATCCAGGAAAAAAGAGGTCATTGTTCCCCTCTACTCATCACTCATTAGACCCATTATAGAGTACAGTGCCCCTTTTGGTATGTATCTCACAAGACATCTACAACAACTGGAAAGGCTGCAGAAATACCTCACAAAGAGGATTACCAGCCTCAAACACATGCCCTGTGCAGACCGTCTCAAAAAACTCCAGCTTTACTCCGTTGCATATTACCCTACTCAGAGGTGATCTCTTTCTAACATACAAAGCTATGTCAAACCTAGAGCTGTTGGACATGCTCCACTTAAAGAAATCCCAATCCCTCCAAGCTACATGCTCTAGGGACCTAAAGCTTGTCACCCCAATAAACAAAACATGCTGGAGGGATAGATTCCTGACCCAGAGACTTCCCAAACTCTGGAACAAATTACCTATCCATATCAAACAAAGCTCCTCATTAGCATTCTTCAAGAAAAATCTTGATGATTCGATGGGAAATAGGAAATTTACCCCATGGATCACCTCCGTGGCTCTGCTCGACAGGGGCACAGGAAAATAATTTTCTTGAGTGGCGAAAGCCAAGGTACTTTTTTGGCTAGGCTTGTATAGGCCCTAGGGCTGATAGTCTAGTACCTACCTGTGAACCTATGATGTGATACAATTCTTTGTAGTCCATCGAGCTTTAGCTGTGTACAATGGGACACAAACCAAAAACTAAGTAAACAAATAAGACTCATAGGACTGCCAGTCATGTTAAATCACTGAAAGCTATAAAAGATGTATCAGGTCTTCACTGACGTCAGCCTGTAGCAAAGTGTATCTTTGATCCTCCGATAGCCTTTAAAAGCTGCAATAGACAGGACTATCATAAGTGTGGCAGAACAAAGTATATTAGTTTTTTAAACAGTTTTCAGCCTGCTGTTGCACTTCTGTGGTGGCTTCTGTTTATACTGCAGGATGAAAACAGACAATAACAGTTCTGAAATTGTTAAGTCAGAAAGAGATTAACAGGTTGGTTATTTTCCAAATATTGGAATGTACTCCTGTGCTACAAGGACTACACAATAATTATGTGCCAAGGTCCACAGGCTACAGGCATGCATCTGAACAACAAACTCCCACAGCCAAGCAATCCTACATCCATTTATACCTCATCAGTTAGAACTGACATTAATCGGTATAACTGCACTTTAATCTGTCACATAAAGTGGACTGCAATTTATAGAATGAGCATTTACAGAGAAGTTTTATGAGAATATTCAAAGTTATGAACTTTGATGATTATTTGCAAACATTAAGTTTGTTTTCTTTATGTCACAGGAGGCACTGGGGGAACTAAACATGCATTCACAGTACACTAAATTATTCTAATAAACTGATGAACACAAGATTAGTAATTGGGGCAGTGAAAACAGAAAAAATGTATATGTTATTAACAGACTCGTTCTACTAAGGCAGAAGACTGGAAACCTGATTTTATAAAGTATACTTAATAGCCTGAATATAATTTTAAATACATTAAAGCTGAAAATGATTTCCACATCATGCAAACCCATTAGCATAGGTGCAGGTTTTCTGCCTGTGACACTGACAATCTGTGACTGAATAGCAACCTGAAATCTGGAGGGCTGGGTAGGATAGTAAGTTTGACCGATCAACAACCATCTCACCTATCTCTGTGGAGAGCATAGGTTTTTAAAGCACTTTGTAGGTTGAAAAGTGACATGACTGACATAAACACAGTAGTGTACATTCAGGAGGAGGGCTGCTGTTAACACGACATGGGCATGGGCATTCTTAGATGTGTCTGTGCATGTTTTTGTATCATTATAAACCTGGTCCCTAGGGCATATTTATGACATACAAATAATCTCTAAAGTTAAGAGCAAATAACATTGACTGGGATGCCCCATCTCCCTCCCTAGTCTCCAAAAATAGATAATTAGGCAATAAAACTGTTCTTGTCCAATAATGACATACACTAAGGATATCCTATGCCCTGTTCCTATGTCATAGTTGAGTGACTGATTGACAATGATTGGCTGCCTGTAGTTGAGAGGGAAAACTTCCATCTGAGCTGTCTAATCTTCAAAATACTAAGACTAGGTTATTTCCCATCAGTTAGAAGCAAACTATCAATAATGCAACATTCTTACCCCCTAACAGGTAGCCAGGACAATGAGATGCTCCTCAGTCCTCACCCACCCTGTTTCCAAAATACTATAGGCAAAAAAGCCTCCTCTTGTTTGGGACCTGCTACGTGGGACCACCTTCCCAATGAAATCAGAACACTCTGTACCATAAATGAATTAAAAGAAACACTGATTGAGCACCTCAGGAATGAACCCAAATGTACTTGTTTTACAGATAATGGACAGTCATTCAAATTTCACTGGTTTTGCTCTGGCTCCATTCATGCACTTACACTCTAAATCTGTGTTCAGTGTTTGTAAATATCTCTATGTTTACATTGGCTTATATGCACTGTTTTAATTACGTCCTGTTAACACTGAATATGTTGTGTATTGTCTGTACCTCCACGTATTCTTTTGCACGATAACGTCTTTCTGAATGTTAACTATTCAATGAGCCCAGATCATGGCTGGAAAGGGTCATGTGACCAGCCCACTCAACCAGTAATCAAATAGTAAATAAATAATAAATTATACGGCTACTGATACACTAACCCGTTGAACATATAATGATCTCTGATGGGAACAGTACAGCTCGCATATTTTAAAACACCTTTTGTAAAACACTTTTTTGTGTGCTGTGGTGAGAACTTCCTCCAGCCCTTTAAGTTACATAATTAACTCTAAGATGTCTACATCCCAGAAAAAATAGACAATGCCCTTAGCGGCTGTTTTACAGTACACAGGATGTTTTTAAAAGCCACTTTCAAATACCACTGCTTATCAACATGGGCTTTGATAAGTTGAGTTTTAATGAAATAGAAAAATGACATTAAGGTTTGATAAAAAATCAAATGGAAATATCAATGCAGTCAGAGAAGAAGATGGTGAGTTGAGAAAAAAAAACTATGTGAGGAACATAGGTATGAGTAAAAACTAGGGTTGGGTGGGATGCTATATTTGACAATGGGAGGCTGAATATTCCATTGGGACTGAAACATTTAAGAAAGAGATGAGTGAAGGAAGAGATAATGTAGAATAATTTGTGGGACAGGGTGTTCGAGATGGGCATAGATCTCTGAAGGCTTGGTCTGATATTTAATTAGAAGATAAGTATTCTGCATAGCTGGTGTATGATGCCAGTGAAATTAAATATGTGAACAATGAAAGAAGATAGCTGGTGTTGGAGGTGAAGGGATGAGATAAATGGTGAGGATGTATGGAGCTCAAGAACTGTGATTTCAGGCTTGTGGTAGCTGAGAAGGCCTGTAAGAGAATAATGACATGGGATTAGCAGTTGGAGGTGATATTTGGCAGAGATAACAGGATGTTGTTGATGGTAGGGCCAGCCCTACAAATAGGTGAACTAGGCAACCTACCAAGGTGCCATGACTGGAAAGGCTGAAAAGGTGCTCCTTTTAATTTATTCTAGAGTAACAAAATATGTTGTTTAGTAGCTCTAAAAAAATTAATAAATAAAATGCAGCATCCTGATTCAACAAGATGTGTTCACCCCTTGGCATGACAGGTGCAGTGGGGAGAGGTGTTTCTCTTGACTTGGCCATTCAAGTCAAGTCAAGCAATGTGACTTTAGACTTGAGCGTTGTAAGGTCATAAAGCAGACACCTCCCTCCATTCAAATTAGTAGGTGTAAGGTGGTGGCATTCTCAGTGTTTAGCATCTGTGTCAATGAGATGCCTTGTTTTTTTTAAATAAAAATGAATGTCCAGCTTTACTGATTGGCTGCATCTTCAGTTTAGGAGTAGGGACCCTTATGGACATTTGAGAGGAGTGCTACGTGACAGATAGCAGTGAGGTAAGAATTAATATTTTTTTACATGTGTGATGCTCACAATGATCAACTAGATATTTTTTGAAATATTTGTAGTGATATGTGTGGAACTACAGTACCCCCTCCATTCCAGCTGCAGCCCCATGAGGCATATCTAAACAAACTGACATCCCTCCCTGTCAAACCTAACACTAACTTCAACTATCCATTATCCAATAACTAGGAAGCCTACACCAGCATAAATAAGTATGTACAGAGATTTCTGAACTTCATGAATGACTCTTTAGACTGATTTGTTCAAGTCCCAACTAAGGTTGAAAATACTGGACCTGGTTCTCACAAATATAGCACACTGGTCAAATTTCACCACCTTTCAGTAACACTCACTATATTTACAATAAAGCCCTTGTGTCTTTAGAGACTATTCTAAGATAAATCTTTTCCAGTTACCGATGATCTGATCAAATGTAAACATCCTCCACACCTTGATAACCCCATCTCATACACTGCTACATTTGTGGAAAACTGCTATGCCTACCTCAAAGCATGTATTGAGGTATTGGTTCCCACAAGACATAAATACAATTCTAAATTCAGGAATAAACCCAATAGTGGAACCATATATAAACAAGCTATGTAATAACAGATAGAGACTCATAGCCCATGACAGCAAGCTTAATGCCCAATCATACAGAGAAGAACTTAGCAAAGTCTACAAAGAACTCAGAAACAAAATCAAATCCTCCAAAAACAAGTATAAAAGGAAAAATTACACCCAGGCTAAAGAAAACCAAAAAGCCTTCTTCAGCTATGTCCGAAACCTCAGAATTATTGCCCAGCAATGAACAGAGCTAATACATAACAATGACACATACTCATCCCCAAGGATATAGCCAACACATTAGCAGACAAATTCAGCTCAAACTGTACTCCCCTATCTCCCCCAACTTTCCGCAGCATATTAGCATATCTACACCACCCACCTGATCACTTCCAAATGAGTTCTGTCTGATGTTCAAGGCCAAACCACTGGCTTCAAGTATCCTGATAATCGGCCAAGCTGCTTCTTCTCAGTACCAGACAGTGTACGGTAGACACACTGCTAAAAAACAAACAAACAAAAAAAAAAAACTAAACCAAGCTGTTCAGTCACCATTTCAGTTTATTCAACTCACTGACTACTAACCTATTCAGTGTTAGCCTATCCACTGAGTTCATACTAGAGGTAAGAACATCTGTTGTAGTCATCCTAATCCACAAGGGGGAGCCACAAATGATATTGCAAACTATATACTTCTAAGCATCTTCGGCCTTATCTTAAGGCAATGGAACACATTACTAAGGAACTTATTAACATGGACATAGGTAGCTTACAAATTGTGATTGCAGGCCAGTTCAGATTTGACAAAAGAAGATCTTGCCTGGTGAACTTCTTTGAATAAGTCACTGATGCATTAGCCTTAGGGAAGTTGGTTCCCGGTGCCTACCTGGACCTGGCAACGTCTTTGGTACCAACCCACATTATGGCATTATCAATAAGCTAATCAAACTAAATGTGGAGGTGCAATGTAATCAAAGAGAGTAGTTACCAGTGATGTCCCACATGGATCAGTCCTAAGGCTATTTCTGTTTGGGATTTGCTATTCTGATGTCAAGGCCAACATAAAGGGCCTACATCTGAAAAAATTTGCAGATGACTGTAAACTTGGAGCTGACATAAATGCTCCATCAAAGTTCCAGATTCTCCAGGAGGGCCTAAGATGCACCAACAAGTGGTCCCTGGACCATGACCTTAAACTAAATGCCAAGAAAAGCAGAACTGTATACTTTAGCAAACCTGTGCATCCATACTCCTACCACATAGGTGAAACCTATTTGAAAATGAACTCAGTGATTTCAAACCTGAACTTTATGTTTACAATGAGCTATGAGTACCATGTATCCATTATTGTGAGAAAATCCTTTAATCTAGCCAGACTGATCACCAGGTCTATATCTTATAGATCTAATAAAGTTATCATCCCTCCTATTCCTTCCTCATCAGGCCCATACTAAAGCATAATGCTCCCTTTGGTATGCATTTGCCTAAGCATTTAACCTAGCATTAGAAGCCACAGTAGTTCCTCAATAAGACAAACAACGACATGGCATCCCTGGCTTACATAGACTGCCTTAAAGTGCTCTCTCTCACTCTCTCTCTTTTCTGTTTCATAGGTTAATAAGGAAGTACTTGGTTAGCTGCCCTTGAAGGCTATTTTAAGCCAGGCCAATTTTTATTTTGGTGTTTGAATTTACCGACCCCATTTTATATTATGTGGCTGAAAATTATGTTTTATCCCTAGTGAAAATAATTGGGATCATACAACAGATACTTTTAAGGGGACTCAACTAGATAGACACATGACCCTATAAAGAGATGTCTGTCTAGGTTGCATTGAAAGATTCAGTACTATGTAACCACCTTTATACCCACAAAACAAATAACACCATAAAAACCCTGTCCAAGAGATCTAAACTTCTTCCAAAACATAAATAGAACCTGTTGGTGAGATAGATATATATCCCAAAGAATCGCTCTTTTATGGAATAGACTTCCCATGGATGCAAAGCAAAGTAGCTCCCTGAGCCTCTTTAAGTATAACCTGGAAGAATGGATGGGTAATTGCAAAAATACTACAGGTCTGCCCCCCCTTACCCTCAGTGAAAGGTATTAAATCTAGGTGTGATAACCTGAGTTGCTGTCGGTCCAGCTAAATAGAATTTTGTAAATAATTCTGTCTTTGTAAATATTAATACGATCTACAGGCTGGATTCACAAATGTAAGAAAATTGTGTTATGTGCTGAGCTTCAAAAATGTAACCACAGTGCACCATGCTGGAAGAAAGCTGATAAGTGAAGAACTTTATGACTGTGTGTGATCTCAAGTTAGGAGACAGGATGTCTGCAGCTGGAAATTCTTTTTATTGTCTTAAGACAGAGATAATTACTAGGTTTCATATGTAAAGTGTATTTTATTGCTGTGACTTCCTGGCAGCTGAAGATCACAAAGAAATGTTAAATTTTAAGTTCTGTGAGCCTGGGAACTTAAGCAGAAGTGTCAAGAATGATGTAATCTGAAATGAGTCAGCAGTAATGTGTAGTATCAATTTAAGTACTATCTCAGAGAGAAAGAGATTGCATTTTGTATTTTGTTCTGAAGCTGACAACAACTCACCAGCACTTTGCCTTGTAAGTAGGATTTAAATCTTAGTATTTCTCTTAGGGATAGATAGGAATGGGTGTACTTTGATAGAAAACACTTTTCACTGAAACTCATTTCGTTGAAGCCTCATTTCACTGAAAATGAATTGCCTAAGCACAATTCACTGAAAGCTCACTTCACTGAAAATTCATTTTACTGAAACTCATTTCATCTAAACAACAATATGCCCTGTTCCCCACTGTAGTGTGATCCTGGAGTTAGTATATATAGTAAAGGGGGTGTGGGGTGTGAAGCCCCCACACCTATTTTAAATGTTGTACATCACTGACATGGATTCTTACAAGTCAAATGAATAACTCTTTCCGGAAAATAATATATATTCAAACTATGTGGGGGGGGGGTCTATGCCCCCCCCAAATAGATATACTAACTCCAGGATCACACTACAGTGGGGAACAGGGCATATACATGTTTAGATGAAATGAGTTTCAGTCAAATGAGTTTCCAGTGAAGTGAGCTTTCAGTGAATTGTGCTCAGGCAATTCATTTTCAGTGTAATGAGGTTTCGACAAAATGAATCTCAATAAGGTGTGTTTTTTATCAAACAAAGTAGACCCATAGGAATATAGCCATATTAGTGTAGATGCATTCTATATTATGTGAAACTGTCTTACAATGTTGTTTTAAAGTATTTTCCTGTGATTTCTGAACTCCCTATTGTCATTGTGTTAAACTAATGAGTATTGTCTTGTGTTTTTATTATTTATTATTAAACATGTTTAAACCTTTTAAATGTGGCTGTTTTGTGTAGAGCTAATTTAAGCTCTTAAAGCACTTGCATGTATTTAGTGATACTGTACAAGCCACTCCTAAATAGCTTTCAAGTCCCAGTCACACTTACTCTTTGTATAACAGTAACATTACACAGTAGAATTGGACACACTTTAGTAAGGGCCTTCATAGTAGCTGATAAGAGTGATTGGTGACAGGTGGTGCTACCGTATAGTCTGGGAAGAAGGGGGCATAGCTGGAAAACCTGTGCCAGCCTTCCCCAGGAGTGTCTGCATGTTAGTATATAAAACAAATCTCAAAGAGAGTGTGTGTGTGTGTGTGTGTGTGTGTGTGTGTGTGTGTGTATGTGTGTGTGTGTGTGTGTCAGCTACTTGGGCAGGGACATGAAGCACTGGTTGGACAGAGAGGGTATTGGTTATTTTGGCTTGACTACTTAGCTGAGATCTGAAACCTATAGATGTGCCAGTGAGGAGTCTTATTGGGGATCTGGAGAGAAAGGGAACAACCAGATCCCAGACTGACTGTGATCTCTGTGTGCTCTTAAGGGAAATTGTACTTTTCTGTCTATGTGTGTGTGTGTGTGTGTGTGTGTGTGTGTGTGTGTGTGTGTGTGTGTGTGTGTGTGTGTGTGTGTGTGTGTTTGTACTTGTTCTCCTCCCACTGTGGACAACCCTCACTGCTGATAGTACTAAGGATTGAGGCTCCATGATTACTGGGCCAGTGCACTGGCATCATATTAATCGTTTGGCAGTGATGGAATACCACATCAGATATTAATTGTTTGATAGTGGTGAGTTAGTCACATCACATTCTAATTGGCTTGTGTTGTGGATAGTGAATTCTTTTAGCTTGTGTACAGTGATCACTGAAAGTGTTTTGTACTGTAAATCAACCACAGAGTGAACATTCAGAGTTCAGATGATAATTGTTTTATTCCTTTTGTTACCTTAGTAAATCAGGGAGAGCAAGCAAGCATGTCAGCAGAAGAGTATGGTAAGCTGACAAGGAGCCAGTTGGCTGAGATTTGCCAGGCTAAAGGACTGGTGTATGGAAAGCTGACTAAGGCAGACATCCTTGCAGCTTTGGTCACAGCTGCAGCAGAAAATAGCAACCAGGAGGATGATCAGACTGTGTGTGGAGATGTACTACACTCAGGGAATGGACAGCTCAACTTTTCTGCAGAGAAATTAAAAATCCATCTGGAGCTAAAGAGACTTGAGTTGGAGGCCAGGCATTTAGAAATAGAAGCTGAGGGGAAGGAGAGACAGGCAACATGAAAAGGAGATGCTGACTCTTCACAGGAGTCATGGAGGTAATGGGGAATGAGTAAGTGAACCCCAGAAGCACCAAAGGTCAGTACATTTTTTCCACAGTCTACAGAGGGGGATAATTTTAATAGTTTCATTCATATGTTTTAGAGGATATGTAAACAGTATGATGTTGACCAAAGGCTCTAGATACAGTTCCTGACCCCCTTACTCCATGGTAAAGCTGTAACTGTGTTGTACAAACTATCTGATCATGACTTTCTAAACTATAATGCTCTAAATAATTGTTTGCTAGAATTTGTTAAGCTAACACCTGAAACTTTTGTGTCCATAGATACAAGGCAAATGGAAGTGTGTGTGTGAATATGTTGCTGAACTAAGCACTTATTTTCATAGGTGTGTGAGTGGATGTCAGGTCACCACTTTTGAAGGGCTAGCAGAGTGTTTGGTGAGAAAACAATCCCTTAGCACTTTGCCTGAGGACATGAAGATCATGTTAGCTGATAGACAATGCTCTACTACAGATTAGTTGGGGAAGAATGGAGACCTGTACCTAGCAAGCATGTCATCCTTGCACAGGAAAGGGACTCCCAGTACTGCTCATGGGTCTAAGGGATCCCATGGTGGGCAGCCTAGACTGCCCCAAGAGAATTTGCCAGTAGCAGGGGAAGCCACTATTACAGGTACAGGTCCAGGACCTAGGGATAAATGTTTTGAATGCAGCCATTGGGGCCATGTAGCATATAGATCTCCATGGAGGGAAGGTGAGGAACAAAAGGTGAGGGAGCCAGTAAGTGGAAAGGAGAAAATGCCAACAGTAGGTTGTCTTGAGACAACAGGGGTACCAAACTACCAGCCTGCAGATGTCCTGATAGGGAGGGATTTTGATAAGGCAGTACCATGTGTTAATGCAGTTACACTCAGTCATGCTCGGAGAAAACTGTGTGAGTTTGGTAGCCTGGGGGAGTCCCAGACAGACCGCATACTTTCAGCCAGGACTGGTGAGGTGATTACTTCAGGGAGGGAGCTAGCCTGTAGCAGTGAGACTGAAGGTGAGCCACAACTGCTTGTTGGTACTGATGGTCCCTTGGACAGTGACTGCAAGGGCAGAGGTGAGTAGTAGTACCCAGGCTGACAGTGAGACACTACTTTCAGAGGATGCCTGACTTCCTGTGAAAGGGGAGCTGGGAAGGTTTACAAAGAAAGAGTTGAGACAGGCTCAGCTCTGAAACCCTACATTAAAAAGCCTGAGAGAGGTAGCTAGTGAGGCACCTGATTTTCAAGGGAAGGGGGATTCTGTATACTGGAACAAAAGGTTACTGTACAGAGAGTGGACCCCTGAAGGAGGGCAAGAAGGTGAGAAAATACAGCAGTTGGTAGTGCCTGGAGCCTGCTGTCTGGCACTTCTAGCCATAGTCCATGATATTCCCTTTGCAGGTCATATGGGACTAAAATGTACAAAGAGACACATTATGCAGAACTTCGATTGGCCTGGAATTTCCAGAGATGTAACAGGGTATTGCAGGACCTGTGAGCAGTGCCAAAAAATAGGCAAGCCAGGAGACAAGGTGAAAGCTCCTTTGATGCCTTTGCCTGTGATTGAGGAGCCATTTCAGTGGGTAGCTATGGATCTTGTGGGGCCTCTGAGTACCCAAGCTCCACAGGGAAAAAGTATATCCTAGTGGTAGTAGATTATGCTACAAGATACCCTGAGGCAGTGACTTTGTCCTCCATTGAGGTGGAAAAGTTGGCAAATGCTTTGTTAAACATTTTCAGCAGGGTAGGTTCCCAAAAAGAAATACAGACTGACAGAGGTGCCAATTTCATGTCAGACCTGCTGGCTTGTCTGTGGAGGAACTGTGGGGTGAGGCACCTAAAGACCACCCCCTACCATCACCAGACTAATGGTTTTGTTGAGAGGTTAATATCTACACTCAAGTCCATACTACGGGTATTTGCAGACCAGTTTAAGAGGGAGGGGGACAAGTATTTTCCCCATCTGTTGTTTGCTTACAGACAGGTTCACCAGGAATCCACAGGTTTTTCACACTTTGAGTTGCTGTTTGGGCATAGGGTGGGGGGGCCTCTAGATTTAATTTGAGATGAGTGGGAGGGTGAGTGTGAATCTCACCAGGAGTCTGTTGTGGTATATGTCCTAAACCTCAAGACAAGGCTCAAGGAACCCATGACAAGATGGTAAGAGGAAGGTCAGATGTTAACTACACATGGTGGAACAAGACACAGGAGGCAGAAGCACAAATTGTACCATGTTAACATGATGAAACCATACCATGATGGTGATTGATTTTCTCAGTGAGGCTTGGACTGACACCTCAATAGACATCTGAGCAGTGTTACACAGGAGTTTGGGGACATGTTCACTGCACTGGGGGTGCACCACCTGGTGCAGCACCAGGGTGGATACAGAACAACAGAAGTTATCCAAGATTTAAAGTCTTTAATTGTTGTGATATATGAAGGAATCCTTGCAGTTATAACTAATTGATTAAATTCCAAGTGTATTGTTAACAACAGGGAATTATGATCTGAAAAGGGACAAGGTTGTATTGAAAAATTTAAGATTTTAGAATAAAGATCTTGTGAGATATACATTTTATCTATTCTAGTTTAGGTACCAAGAGAGACAACCTTCTAAGGTATCTTAAACTAAACAAGGCTCAAGTAGATTTTCTCCAAGAGATACACTTTAAAATAAATGACACATTTATGTGGGACCCTAAGGAATACACAATACTTGCTCAATCATCTTATAAAAATAAGACCAGAGAAGTAACAATTCTATGGAAAAAGACTTTCTTAAATCCCCAAATCATTTACAAACATAGATAATGATGGACTCATGGCCTTGGTTATACTTAAGTTCAATAATAAAATTTGGACCCTGGTTAATTTATACTGTTTTCCGGGTATGGGGGTCAGACTAGATCAGAAACACTTAGACTTTATTATAACTACTTCTAAAGGTAATATTATACTAGAAGGTGATTTCAATTGTATCACAGATATTACAGAAACTACTAATAGGAAATCTCTTAGACTATTGTGTTCAGCCAAACAGTTAAAAAAATGGACAGACATGTTTAAATTAAAAGATACCTTTAATGTTTTGGGACCAAATTCTTTACTATTCTTTGTATATTTTATGTGAATAGCTCTTTGTAACTATAAATGGTGTTAAAAGATCAAACCAAATTTTTAAATCTATATTTGCATTAATAATTTTCCTAAATGAGTCAATGTAATAATTAATCATACAAGTTTTAGTGGGCTTAGTTATGTTATACTGCATACCAGTACATAATATGTGCCATGGCAAATTGTTTTATCTGTTTTTTAAAATGTTTTGTAAATTAAATTCATTTATTGATTTTACAATTAGTAATGCTTTCCAATTTGCAGAATAATTTGGACTTATTCAATCTGAGATTGTTTTAGATACTGATGCTTTTATATGTTTCTATGTCAGGAAAATTTAATCCTCCCTGTTTCCATGGTCTGATATGATGTATTAAAGCTATTCTGTTTCTTTTGGGAAACCATAAAAAATTAGTAGGCATGAGTTTATTTCTTTAAGTATATTCCTTTCTAGTAACAGTTGTATTGCCAAAGCTATATATAGAATCTTGGTTAGTAAAACCATTTTTATTAACTGTAGTATATCTTCAAATGTTAATATTATTTTGTTCCACTTTTCCACAGTGATTTTAATTGTATCGATGATATTATTGTAGTTTTTTTAGACTAATTCATTATTATCCTTGCATAACACAATTCCTAGATATTTTAAGGTAGATTCTGGTTTCCCTATAATGTGATTCCCTTCATCTGCAATTCTTTTTTTATTTAAAAATAAACATTTTGATTTATTGAAATAGAGTTTGAAGTCCTGTAAAATGTGTCAATTAAAATATCTAATTCTTCTAATTTCTCTTTTGTATTGGATAATGTTAATAATATGTCATCAGCAAAGAGCATTACTTTAGAATTGTATTGTTCATAAACATCTCCTCCTTTGATTTTTGTATTGTTATGTATTGAATCTGCCAATATTTCAATAGCCAAAGCAAATAGAATTGGTGACACGGGACATCATTGTTAAGTTCAATTGGTTATATGTATAGATTCAGAGGTGAAAGGACCTAGCTTAACATATGCTAAATTATTTGTATATATATATATATATTCCTTAGTAGATGAACAAAGGAAGGAGGAAATTCAAATAGCACCAGAATTTTGAATAAATAGTCCCAATTTAGGGAATCAAAGGCTTTCTCTATATCTAAGCCAATTATGAGTGTTTCTTTATTTTCTTTATTAATATTTATTTATTTTTTATTTATTTTACATTTGTTGACTGGGATAGTCCGACTGGATGCATGTCCATTTTCAGCGGAGGCCCGGGGAGAAAAGCTCCAAGGGTAAGCAGATACAGCATTACATAATACCAGCATTACATATTACAAACAGACTATTTACAGAGATTACACAAGTAAGCAAGTTAGTTCCACAGTTTACAGTTAATCCTGAGCACAAGTCAGGATTAAATTAAATTGCACAGTAAACTGGTTAACAGATTTTTACACATTCTAGAGAGAGTTAGCCAGGCTTGATACATTGACATAGCCAGTTAAGTGACAAATGTTGTTTGAGTCTAGTTTTAAATTGACCTAAGGTGGAAAGTAAGGTAATATCAGCTGGAAGAGAGTTCCAGAATCTACTTACAGAGTTTGCAAAGAGAGAATCACTGGCTGTGTTATTAATTTTGCTAGTTTGAATTAGTAGTTTGTTAGAGGATCGGCGGTCTAGGATTGTTATAGGGGTGATAATATTTTTAAGTGCAGGAGTATTGTCCGGATTATAAAGGATTTTATAGGCCATAATCAGTTGGTTATACTGGATTAGGCTGGGTAGTTCAAGCCACCCAAGCTGATTTAGATTGATGCAATGATGTGTCCTAAAAGGCAGCCCAGTGGCAAACCTGGCAATGTGGTTGTAGCAAATTGAGAGTTTGTTAAGGACAGTCTTGTTTAAATTCGAAAGTAGAGGGGATGCATACAGAAGGGTTGAAAGAAGGTGAGAGTGAGCTATGGCAATTTTAGCTGGAGGGGTTAGGAAGGCTTTTATTCTGTAAAGTGACCCTAGTTTTTTATTGATGGTTTTGATAGTTTGGTTAACATGTAGGTCAAATTTTAGATTATTGTCCATGATGACACCTAATAGTTTTGTAGATGGGTCAGGGGAGATTATTGTGCCATCATTTGATTTTATGGTAAAGGTGAAAGCGGTAGGCCTACGTGTTGGTAAAAATAACAGCATTTTAGTTTTTTTGGGATTTAGGATCAGGCAATGTTCAGAAAGCCAGTTTTCTATTGTATTAAAGGTGGTCTGGGTAGCTGACCATAACTCTACTGGAGATGTGGTTGAGCAAATCAGAGTAGAGTCATCAACATATTGGATACAGCTGACTTTTGGGATGACAGTATAAAGGTCGTTAATGAAGATGAAGAACAGCAAGGGCCCTAGTATACAGCCTTGTGGTACTCCAAGGGTGTTAGGTAGAAGGTTAGAGAGTTTGTTCTGCCAGAGGACAGCCTGCTGCCAACCATACAGGTAGGATTGAAACCACTGGAGGGCTCCAGTATCTAGACAGAATGTTTGCAGGGTGTGGATTAAAAGCTGGTGATCAACCATATCAAATGCCTTGGAAAGATCCAAAAAGAGGGCTGAGGATATATAATTATTGTTGCAATTATGGTTTATGGTGTTAGTAAAGGCTAGGAGGGCTGAAGTAGTGCTGTGATGAGGACGGAAGCCATGCTGAGTGTTTGCTATAAGGCGATTTTGGATTAGGTGGTTCATGAGTTGTCTATGAATACATTTTTCTATAACCTTTGCAAGTGGAGAGAGTATAGCTATTGGCCTATAATTGGAGAATTCAGTAGAGCCGCCTCCTTTGTGAAGTGGGATGACATAGGATATTTTCCAGATGGTGGGAATTTTAGCTTCTACTATGGTTCGATTGATTAGTATAGAGACGGGGTAAGAATAGCATCAGCTGATTTTTGTAGGTACTCGGCAGGGAGTTGATCAGCAGAAAGTGTAGTGGGTTTTAATTTTTTGATCAAGGTACGGATAAGTGAAGTGGTGACTGGTTGGAAGCTGAACGTGAGTAGGTTTCTAGGGGTGCTACTTTCAGGACCAGGGGAGCTAGGAGGTAGTTGGCTAGCTAGGGCTTGAATTGTCTCAGTAAAGAATTGGTTAAAACTATCAGAAACATCTTCATGGGTTTTATCAATAGTAGCAGCAGGGATTGGGGTTAAAGTTTGTCCAGAATGTAGTAGATTATTTAAACCTGCCCAAAACTTCTGAGGGTTATTTTGATTTACTGTCTGTAAATTACAGTAGTATTGTTTTTTGCCTTGTAAAATTGATTTTTTGGTTTCGTTCCTGGATTGCCTGTATTTAATCTTGAGGGTCTTTAGAAGAATGCCATGAAGCCCATGCTTTGTTTCTAAGGGTAATTTTGAGTTTAGACTCTATAGAAAGCCATGGTGAAGTTTTTGCCTTGGTTCTCTTTGAACGAACAGGTGCATGCAAATCAAGGATAAGAGAAATTATTCTTTTAATATCGTCATGTGTGTGTCTATGAAATATAAATCCAGTTTGATCATTATTTATTGTTTTCGATAGTGGTATTTTCATTCTGTTAGTTAATATTGTCATAAATATCTTACAGTCATTATTTAATAATAATATAGGTCTATATGAGGTACAGAGGTTTGGGGATTTGTTTTCCTTTAGGATTGGTGTGATTAAGGAATATCTCCAAGAGGGTGGTATTAAAGCCTGTGGCTGAATTTCTAATATAGTTTTATGGAAAAAGGATAGGATCTTTGAAGGAAAAAGTTAATATATTTCCATAATTATGCCATCTATACCTGGAGCTTTATTAGTTTACCCTCTTTTATTGTATCTGTAATTTCTTGGTAGGATATGGGTGCTTGCAGATCTAGCTTTAATTTTTCTGGTATTTTTTTATATTAGAACATTTTTCTTCTAGATTTAATTGATCAATATGTATATTTTCTTTTTGGAAATGTTCCATATAGTGATTTCTATAGGCATCAAGAATATCACCTGTATCCAAGACATTTTCCCTTTCTTTCTTTTACTTTTAATGTTATTAGCTTATGATTGTATTTTGATTCTTGTGGATAAATTATGTAGATATTTGGGAGAAGTGGCCAACGTATTAATTTTTAGTTTTTCTACAGCTAAACTAGTTTTATGTGTTAGAAGTTCATTGTATTTATTGTTTAATACTTCTACTTTCTTTTTCATCTCCAAATTATTTTGATTTTTTTTTCAGCTTTTACTGACAAAAGTTTGGATTGTAGATCTAATAATTCAGAATCCCATTCTCTGATTTTTTTTATACCAAGTTAGGGTTTTACCATATATGTAAGCTTTTAATGAGTCCCATGCCATTATTTTATTTATCTCTGTGGTGTAATTAATATTTAAGAAGAACTGAAATTCAGATAATAACCAGGGTTTGAACTCTTTAATTTTAATTATATATGCTGGAATTCTGGAGATTAATGGTTTGTACCCATTTTAAAGTTTTAGTATCAATGAATTGTGGTCTGAAAAGGGTCAGGGAGTGATTGCGAAATTCATGATTTTAGAGTGTAAGTCATGGGAGCAAATATTTTATCTGTTCTAGTTTGGGTACGAAATCTGTGATCTTGATGCGAAAACAACAAAGATTTATCTTCTTTAAATTTGAAAGTATCTACAAGATGAAATGATTCTACCCACTTTTTAAAGCTTTTGATACAGCAGATGTACACAGCATTTTTTCGTAGTTTCAGAAATATCAAATGTACAGTTAAAATCTCCCCTAATATTAAGTTGCCTTTATAATAATTGGAAACGAAATCCAAGTGTTTTCTAACAGTTCCTGATCCAAATGCCTGGGAACCAATATAGATTGGCTAGGGTCCATATTTTGTTATTATAATTAACTATGACTAATGCCATAAGGCCTTCTTTATCTTCATACTTATAAATGATTTCTGGGTTAATCACATTTGTTTTCCATACAATTGTTACCCCTTTTGTCTTTGACTTATAAATGGATTGCACCAATATCATATATTCCTTAGGATTCCATTTATAGTTGTCATTTGTTTTGCAATGAGTTTCTTGAAGGAAGACAATTTGTGCTTTGTTCAGTTTTAAATATTTTCAGTAGATTTGATCTCTTGCTAGGATTATTTAAGCCATTGGAATTTAAAGATTATAAAGTTAAATCCATCTTAGGTTATTTAGGCTATGTATTTTTTGTTTTATCATGACTATTAAACATTTTCCTCTGATAACTATAAAATACATGTTTGAGCTTTTAAAGGAAATTATCAGTTTTATACTTTGAGTGTTTACCAATAAAGTAATGTTTTGATCAGGCATACTAAAAATGTTTTTTTTGTGAAATAAATTTAAACTAATAAATGTTAACAAAACTAAGATCTGCACTAGCCATGGAATGAAAATCATTCCTAATCTGATGGATAAACCTAAGTCCATCAGATTATCACTCATAACTTGACAATCCAGAACATCTGAGCTCCATAAATTGAATTATCATATGAGAATATTTGTAGTAGGAATAAGCAATATTTGTATTATTTTGAACAGATTTAGTACTAGTGTAGATTAGGCAGAATTCTAATGTAATATAAATGTCTACTCATTGTATAAGCAATTAATATTTACATGAAAGATAGATGACAAGAAATTCAATCATAGTAAAGTAGGATGTATCATATATAAAATCTCAGTAAAAGATTATAGCATACAGTTATTTAAAGTATTCACCCTTATTGATGAAGTCTTTCAAAATGTATTACTTAATATAAGTTGATGGTAGTAATATTTATACCTAATGTTTATAATACAATGTTTTTACTAGATATATCAGAAGTTATATTTCATTGTTTGCCAGCATTTAAGTAATCACTTTGTTTGTTGCTAACTTACTTAAAGCATCAAGTTTGTTTTATGTAAACATTGATTAACGTTAGTGCATTTTAATTATCAGTGCATCCCCCCATTTCCTACACATAAGAATTTTCATATGTCATTTCTTTTATAAAATGAGTGAAATTATAGGTTAAAAGCAACAAATTCACTTACTGTGATTAATGATTACAAGTTCCCTTTCCATATTCATAAATTGCCATTTTATGGCATATACTGAAAGTTTTTAGATTTAAATGGTAACATTCTATTTTGGTCTAATCAGCAAAAGTTAAACTGAGTGATTATTGTCAATTTAGTACTATTTGTTCAGAATGTGATTGTTACATTCTGTGACATTCATAGTTCAGGCTTCTATTGTTTCCCTTAAACAACTTTGTCAGTTTGATGTCATGTATAAAACATTAGTTACCTTGGTAACAGCTTAAGTATTATGTATGGTCAAGATGTGTTACAAAACCACAATTCAGGTTAAAGCAAGTCTATGACTTGTTATACACATTTACCAATATAAGAAAATCATCATGCTTCCCCTTGATGTTCAATATCATGTATGTCATTTATGGCAAGTTAAAAAAGTAGTGTTATTAATTTCAAACCCATGTTATTAAACTGTCGATTGTCAATTTAATACTATTTGTTCAGAATATGATTTTTACATTCTGTGACATTTCAAGTTCAGGCTTCTATTGTTTTTCTTGAACAACTTTGTCAGTGTGATGTCATGTATAAAACATTAGTTACATTGGTAACCGCTTAAGTATTATATATGGTCAAGATGGGTTACACAAACTACAATTCAGATTAAAGCAATTACATGACTTGTTATGCATATTTACTTAGAAAATCATCATGCTTCCCCTTGGTGTTCAATGTAGTGTATGTCATTTATGACAAGTTAAAACAGTAGTGTTATTATACACAAGCCCACATTATTAAATCCTGTCTTTAATATCTAAATTCAGCAGACTGCTTCATCTTATGTGACGATTATATATTTTATGTCTAGATTTACTAAACTCATACATTATATAACTATTCTGTATGTTTTTCTTTACTTTTTATCAAGAATCAACTTAATGAGCTAAACAAAGTGTTGGGAGATCATCAGTATGTGTACATGTGGATTAAAACAGCCCTTTTATGATATATATATATTATACGTGACCCAGCTTATCGATCGTAGAAGACCGAGGCCGACCCGAAACTGATCCAGACTCCATGGAATCAAGAAAGAAGACCGATGATAAGCCGGCACAAGAGCAAAGACGGAAAGGACGACCCAGAGACACGGACTGCCAACGCAGCGAGGATGCCGACATGAGAAAGGCCACGTGGTATGTAGAGGCGTAGAGACGAAATGCTGTAAGGTAGTGGAGTAAGGAGATTATTGGATAGGGGGGGGTTAGGACGAGTTAAGTGAGTTAGGTGGGTAGGGGTAGGTTAAGTGGAGTTTAGGGGTTGGGGGAAATAGGGGTGGGTTAAGGAGTGAGGGGTAGTTAGGGAGGCGATAAGGGTTGTAGGTTGTTAGAGGGTGGTAGGGAGGGCGGGCGGAGTTAGGTGGTTAGGGGCGGTTAGGGCGGGTAGGTAAGTGAGTTAAAAGTAGGGGGAAGGGGTAGTGGGGTTTGTAATTATTTTGGATTTTGGTGTGTTTGGTGTGCTTGTGTTGTTTGTGGAATGGGGATGTGTTTTGTTTTGTTTGTTTATTGTTGTGTTTGTGGTGTTTTGTTTGTGTGTATTGTGTACCCGCCGGTTATTTCGCTTGTGGGTTATGTGTGGTTTGTCCGTTTATGTGTGAATAAATATGTGGGGTGTCGGTGTGTGTGTGTTGTGGTTTGGTGGCTATGTCAGGTAATATATATATATATATATATATTTTTTTTTTTTTTTTTTTTAAACCAAAAATGTCATTGCCGAGACTCATCTTGAAGGCTCCTCAGAGCCGTTAAGCATTATCATCACTCTGTCTCCATTACCATAGCAACCTGGGAGCATCTCTTTCTGTTAATGTGTCTGTGTACTGCATTCCAGAGGCTTGTGATGCATCTGAATCAAAGCTTCACTTCACTGTAACTTCAACCCTAAATTCCCTCCCTTTCAGCGAGGCAGCATCCAGGAAAAGAACAGAGAGCAAACAAAAAAACTCCCAACAAGCCACCACAACAAGAGACAACACACTCCTCCAGCCCTCCCACCTCTCACTCAGCAGACATACAAACAAACCATTCTCTGCCAAAATATCGCAAATCATAGTTCTATCCACCCCCTTCCCCTGGATCCAGGCTAAAACACCAAATGTCTCTTCCTAATACACAAGCATCAGTAAACCTTGATCACAAGCCACAACCCACAGCTTCCCAGAGTCGAAAACGGCAACATATAACAGCTACCAACACAGCTGCAGCCAAATACACCATGTCAGTCTTAATCAAACAGCACTCAAAGACACGACACCTACCACAATCGATATCAACTATGTTTAGACAGAACAACAATGACATCTGCACTAGCTGCCAGACATGGCTGCATTCACACACACCACATCAGGACTGACCAAACAGCACTCGAAGCCATGATACCTGCCATAATTGATATTAACTATGTTTGGACAGAATAATAATGACATTTGTACTAGCTGCGAGACACAGCTGCATCCACGTACACCATATCCGGATTGATCAAACAGCACTCGTAGCTGTGATACCTGCCATAATTGATATTAACTATATTTAGACAGCATAATGATGACATTTGTACTAAGAGCTTGCTACTATTATTTAACCAGGATATACATAGTCTCCATGACAGCATTTTTTTTCAAAACATTCTACTGTTACTGCTATTATATATGATGTTAATTTGTTATATTTGAGTCTGAACTCTGATGAATGGTACCTTGTTGAATTAGTTAATTAATTAATTACTTACATTATTATAAGTAAAATCAATGAAAAATAAACAAGATAAGTATTAATTGAGTTCAGGTAGGGGAATAGAAACTTCTATGTTTGTATTATATGTTGCTTTGTTTGGCTTATAGATAATGTAAATAGTAACCTATCTTGACCTACCTTTGTTTGTGAAGAATTATTGGACTGAACATTCTGAATAAATCATTACTGTTTCTAAGTTGTTTAAGAATCTCTCCTTTTTTAAATAAAAACAGATGACAAGTGATGTACCATAACAGTTTATACTTTGAGAGATGTAGATGTAAGAATTATTTTTTTTGGGACAGCTATCTTGGAATCAGTTTTTTTGTTTCTTCTTTCTAGCATCAGTCCAAGGATTTGTTTCTTTTATTCTTTTAAGAGTAGTGGCCATCCATTCCATTTCTTCTGGGATAGAGACACTGTGTTGTCGTTTTTGATGAATATAGTAGCTTCTTCTAAGTCATTAAAGGTTCTCATATCTTTAGCAAAAAGTATTTTTTATCTTGGCTGTAAAGGCCAGCTGTGCTTTAATGTTGTTTTGTTTCAACAGTTGTATTATTGGCCAGACTTTTTTCCTTTGTTTTAGTATTCTGGAAGAATAATAATTGTCAAACCTTATCAGGCTTTGATTGCATTTTAAGAGTGATTTTCTCCAAGCAGATTTTAATATTAGTTCCTTGTCCAGAAATGAAAGACATTTTATAACTATGGATCTAGGTGGAGTATTTGTTGAGTTAGAAGCAGGTTTTCTCACTGCTCTATGTGCCCTTTCAATCCCAAATGAAAGTCCCTCTTTCAAGTCTAAAAATTCAGGAATCCAGGTTGTTAAGAATGAAATAATGTCTTCTCCTTCAGTGTTTTCAGGCAGAACAAAGATCCTTATGTTGTTTCTCCTTTTCCTGTTATCTAAGTCATCTATTTTGTTAAGCAGCCATGTATTCTGTTTAAGCAGAAATTCTTTTTGGAATTCTACCGCTTTGAGTCTCCCTTCAATGTCATTTACAGAAGTCTCTATGTTTGTTATTTTTGTATGGTGTTGCTGTAATAGTTCCTTATCAGTCTGTTTCTGAGAATTTAATTTGAAGTTTTCTAAGTAATTTTTAAAGCCATCCATCTTCAAAGATAGCTCCTGTAAGGTAGATGTCATCAACTGCAGTTCTTTTTTCAAAGCAGCATCTGAATGAGAATTCCTTGAGCTGTTCATATTCAGTGACTCAATATATCTCCAAGTTACTTGACAGGAACATTTTTGTATATCTCCACCAAAATTGATATTTATGTAGTTTAGTAGTTTATCTATAGATTTCTGACATTTTAAACTTGAAAATAATACAATTTTCCTATATTATTATACTGGTTTATGGAGCTCTCAAAATTCACTGCTCTCAGTTAGCCATCTAGGCTCCACCTGAACTGAATATTTCTGAAGCCATTTGACTTGCTGATGTTCAGTAGGAACATCTGTATTAGGTCAGGGGATGCCTTGTATGCCAGACATGTCACCTCTAAGCACTCTGTAGGATACTGAGTATAGTGATAAATCTTTGAGGTGGCCTATGCAAGACCTATTGTTTAGGACTTGTATCCTTTTAGTAAGGTATCTCTGTGGGTATTCCAACTGTTGCATGGGTCTGGACAGATACATGCCAAAGTGGACATTACACAAAATATTTGACCTAATGAGGGCTTTGTAAAGGGGGGACAATAACATCTCTAGATCTAGTCAAAATCAATGTGTTTATAAGCTATGCAATATAGAAGGACTTTCTTATGACTCTGGGCACATGTTGGTCAAACGTTAGGTCACTGTACACACAAGTTCCCAAATGCCAAACAACTGGGTCATTTCTTAGAGGGCATTGTCAATTTGGCAGTTCCCTGGAGTAGATGACTTCTCAAAGGATATGATAATGTATTTCTTGGAGTTTAGTTTCAATTCATGATTCTGGCACCAGTTATTGTTTGGGACAAACCTTCCTGCATGATGGCTAAGTCATTTGGGGATTCAATAACTGCTCCTAGCTTACAGTCATCTCAGACTTAGTCGGCCAAAGCTCTTTGGTATTTCCTTCTACTTTTGAGATGCATATGCCAAATAGAAAAACTCTCAGCACCGAACCATGGGGGACTCCATTGGTGAATGGTCTCTTCCCCTATTCTGATCTCCTGCATTCTGTAAGCAAGCATACGTGCATGCATTCTTTGATTCACCTTCCTTATTGTATTAACCTGATTGTATTAAATTATATTCCTTGTATAAAACAGCACCACTTTTTAGAATGTGTTTTAAATTTGTAGTTTGGAACAATCTTCTAGTAAGCAATGAAACAAAATGTATGAACCAATGACAAAACTACCCATTTTAGAAAATTTCAACCATAAAAGGCCACTCAAACTTCTGTCATTACAATCCACCAATATCAGTAAATATGCAAAATATCTGCAGAAGTAAGTCATCTAAATAATTCCAAATTAAAGGTATTTGTAACTAATGAAGAGGTTGCTGTTAGCAAACAACTTTATATTTCATTGTTTCATCTACAAATAAAGTGCCTGTTGCCCTTGAAGAATAAATTGCCTATGCTACATTAAAAAAATGATAAGCTAGTAATTTTGCAATGGGGAATGGATAGCAAACTGATAACAGAAACATAGTTATTAGGTAACTCCTCCAAAGGAGGACATTCATAGGACTGTAGCATCCACTCCCTTTAAAGCACAACACAGTACATTATCAGCGATCCATCTGCATACTGTGGGAGTAGAACCCACAGCCTTCTGCATCAAAAGCAACTATGTTACCTGTTGTGTTACTAAAAATACAAATGACTTACCATAAGTAACACTAAAGTTCTCTTCCCCTGAAGCTCTCAGCTCCTTGTAAAATCCACTTGACACTCATCTATATCTCTCAACTTTGCAGCACAAGAAATCTGGAAAAAGCCAAAATTTATTTTATGGGGGGGGCAAAGGCCCAAAACCAGGGACACTTTTTAAATATTGCTTGTATAATCTTAGAAAGTTGCTAAAATAAAGTGTTTTGTGTTATCATGTGTTTCCTGAAAGATAGGAAGACTGAAACTTAAAGGGCTATCATTATTTAGTAAATTCAGTTTTCACTGTTTTGCCAGAAAACCACAAATTTTAAGAGGAACAGAACAAAAGTATAAGCCAAATATTCTGTGAAAATCTGGACAGTTGAGAGCTATGGACTCAACTCCCTGAATCAGAAGTGGTGGTATGGGTAGAGAATTCAGGTTCTTGTTTGAGCCTGAGTAACACTAACCACCAGGTATAGCTAACTGGGACATTTTATACACACACGCACACACACACACACACACACACACACACACGCACACACACACACACACACACACACACACACATACACACTCCTGTAACACAGAGCAATAAGAGAAGAAGAACAGCTAGTTTAGTTAGTTTAACTTCCGCATGCGAATCCACGTTAGCATGAAAATTCCACTTCATTAATTTTTTTCTGACAGGTCTTGCAGCTGTAAAAGTGGGGGTGGGGGGCTCCCCCTCCCCCTAGATGTATGGTTCCGTCATCCATGCCAAAAGGGCATTACGTTCCTCAAAGGTGATTGGAATGTAAAGGCTGATAGTCAAAGGTCAAAGTACAATTAGAATAACAGGCAGGTTTGGCCTTGGCATACGAATCCAAGTGGAGCATAAACTAGTAATATTCTATCAAGTTAGTTCATGTCTGCTACAGCAAGCACTGTCTTTCAACAACCTAAAAATGGCTTTACACATGACTATTACCAGATTGTCTATACTGAAATTAGATTGACTATATACCTTGCAGTCAAAGATTTCTATACTGTCTGCAAAAACAACACCTGTCACTGACTGTGTCTGAAACCATCAGCTTCTTGTTGTAAAGTTTATTCTAAACCGATGAAAATAAGAAAATTATCCAGGCCAGTGAGCTATAAACTCAAGAATATTCCAAGTGAATATGTGGAGATGCAGAATGGAATTAAGGCATTAAACCTAGCAGATGTAAACAACACCTGAAGTACAATGAGCAGAAGTTCATGACATTTCCTGGAGGTGGCATCAAAAATATTCCAAACAGGAAAAATTAAGAAGGCAAAATGGCTGACTGTAGAAGCATTATAAGTGACCGAAGAAAGAAAGAAAACAACAGGCAATGGATATAGAAAAAATATGTCAGGCTGCAGTTTCAGGAAATAGCAAGAATACGTGAGAAGATATTTTGTAAATAAGCAGTGAAAAGAATTGGAAGAAAGCATTAGACTAGGAAAGATAAGAGATCTGCTCCAGATGATTGGTGATATTAAATAAGATTTCCTTGGTAAAAATGGGCATGAAAAAAATAAACATGGGAGGGCCCTATCAAAGCAGAATATATTAAGAGGAGGTGGAAGAAATATACAAAAGAACTCTATAAAATGGACCCTAATATAACTTATATGTGCAATGGTATGTTCTGTGACCTAAAGCCAGACATCCTGGACAGCAAAGGTAAATGTGCCATAGACAATATTGCTAACAAGGCCACAAAAAAAAAAAAAAAAAAAAGAAATTCCATCTAAATGGTTTAAACTCCTCCAAAGCAGTTCTGCTACAATGCTGCTTGGAGTTTACCACCAGATTTGGGAAACATGTCAGTAGCCATAAAGCTGCAAAGGGTCAGTTTATACTATATTCCCTAAAACGGATAATACTGAAGTAAAGTAGTTACACATAAAAGTGTTTCATCTAGCCCTATCAATTCTTTAAAAAATAAATGGAGGCAATGATAGATTTTATTTTCCCTGCAGATGGTGAATGCAGCCACAAAATTAAAATATATATATATATATATATATATATATATATATATATATACATATATTTCTTTTTTGCAATGATAGCCATAACAGATCTGGATAATATAATAAACAGCAACACATCACATTGTTAGCAAAGATCCATGATGTCAAAACTAAATTTTTGCAAGCAATAAACTAAAACTATGAGACTTGAGTTATAAGTAAGGCTCTGCATCAGAAAATTGATGATTTTCAACTGTGGTATTGGAGAAAACGTTTCAGAATGTTTGGCCTGCAGGAAGATCAGATCAGTTAATACTAAAAGAAATAAACACAGACTGTTCCCTGGACGGCCTGATAGTAATACTAAAACTCAAATACGTTAGACATAAGTTCATAGATAGGTACTAGGCTATTGGCCTAAGGGCCTTATTAAGCGTAGCCAAAAAGGTTCCCTGGCTTTCACCACCCAAGAAAATTATTTTCCTGTCCTCCTGTGGAGGAGAGTGACAGAAGTGATCCCCGGGGTGAATTTCCTATTTCCCATTCACTCATCAAGTTTTTTCTTGAAGAATGCTAATGAGGAGCTTTGTTTGCTATAGATGGGTAGTTTGTTCCAGACCATGGGAAGTCTCTGGGACAGGTATCTATCCCTCCAGCATGTTCTGTTTATTGTGGTGACCAGGTGTAAGTCCCTAGAGTGTGTAGCTTGGAGAGATTGGGATTTCTTTAGGTGGAGCATGTCCAGCAGCCCTAGGTTGGACATAGCTTTGTATGTTAGGCAGAGATCACCTTGGAGTAGGTGATATGCTATGGAGTAAAGCTGGAGTTTTTTGAGACGATCAGCATAGGACAACTGTTTGAGGCTTATAATTCTCTTTGTGAGGTATTTCTGCAGCCTTTCCAGTTGTTGCAGATGTCTTATGTGGTACATACCAAAAGGGGCATTGTACTCTATAATGGGTCTAATGAGTGACGAGTAGAGGGGAACAATGACCTCTTTTTTCTTGGATGAGAGCCCTTTTGTGATGAGGTGTGCCATGTAAAAGGATTTCCTGACCACTGTGGCGATTTGATTATCAAAGGAGAGACTACTGTCTACCTTGGTCCCAAGGTCTCTTATCACACTTTCGGTGTTAAGTAGACCGCCACCTATGTGGTAGTTCATGGGCACAGAGTTTTTACCAAAGGGGATGACAATGCATTTTTTTGGCATTGAGCTTCAGGCCATGGCTCTGATACCAGGCATCTCTCTCAGTGAGGCCCTTTTGTAGGATTCCCACATCGTTTGAGGATTCAGTTATGACTCCTAGTTTGCAGTCATCTGTGAACTTTGTTAGCCAGAGACCTTCTGTGTTAGCCTGTACTTCAGAGAAGTAGATACCAAACAGAGAAGTAGATACCAGAGAGGAGAGGACACACCCTGTGGTACTCCACTTGTTACTGGTTTGAGGTTGGATTTGGAGTCTGCAACTTTCATGGTGTGGGTTCTGTCAGTGAGCCAGTTGGCAACCCATCTTGTGACATAAGGATTTATACCCAGTTTAGTGAGTTTATCTATAATTCTAGAGTGGAGGATGGTGTTGAAAGTCTTGGCGAGGTCAAGATAGGCTGTGTGAACCTCCTTACCCTCTTCTACAGCTTTGGTGACTGCTTCATTAGGTTTAGGAGACATGATCTGCCTTTTACAAACCCAAACTGGGTGGGGTCCAGAGTTTGGAGGTTACCAATGTTTTTGTTTATAAGTTCCATGATGATACGTTCCATGGACTTGCAGACCAGGCTCGTTAGACTTATGGGGCGATAGTTCCCGGGATTATTTATAATTCTATAAAATTCACAACATTATTAAACTTGTAAAAATAATAAAAAGTAATTGGTTCCAAAACAGCACACCACCAGCTGCAAATTAAATATTTAATAATAACACACAGTATTTAGTGCTTTCATCTCATATCAAGTGAGACTTCATCAGATGAGATGAAAGCGCTAAATACTGTGTGTAACTATTAAATATTTAATTTGCAGCTGGTGGTGTGCTGTTTTGAAACCAGCTACTTTTTATTATTTATAATTCTCTTGTTTTAGATGGTCCCTTTTGTACTTTTCTGTAAAAGCACCATATAATGTGAAGAAACGATTCACTAGAGAAGACATAAATGCGGGGAAAAATCAAACGCAAAAGAAGAAGAATGGGGGAGTAGAAGCCAAGGTGGATAGACAGAGTTACTGAAGTAAACAATATGAATTTGCATGAACACAAAGACAGGTCTGGTGTGCTAAAGTCTCTAAGAGTCACACTTGACTAAATGACTAAACAACAACAACAATGATGTTTTACAAAGTGAATCTTCACAAGGGGGGATAGTAATATTATGGGATCAGAAAGGGGGTTTTACTACAGGGGATAGAGTTAGGGAGTAGAAGATGAAAATCATTAGCAAAAAAAGGTTTATAGAGACAACTATTTGCAAAAGATAAAAGATGAAGGTTACTTTCTTTAATAATAAGGTTAACAGTATACAATGTGATGCCACAGATTTGTGGGTTTACAAGTGGTGTGACAATTAGAACTGTGACTTATTATATATCTCAGATAAAAGTTTATTTTTGAAATAGAGCAAAGGTGGTTTTCAAGCATTATGGGGTAAAACTGTAATATAGACAATTGAAGATGTAAGTTATGAAACAGCTGTGTTAATCAAGAATATCAGAATAAAATGAAAGATGGCAATAATTTTTAAGCCAGGTAGAGTTTTGGTTATTAATTTGTATAAACTGGAGCACTGATAACAGTATTTATTTGTGCAAATGCTAAGGTATGGCAAAGAGATGAATTAATTGAAAAATTTGTAAACATTTTCAAACACTAGATGGGCCTATTATAATTATAGATGATATGGACCAGAATGTTAGACTGCAAATATGAAAAATATGGCAAGATGTTAATTAAAGAAATTATTCAATGTGAAAAATTGTATGAAAATAAAATTATATATATATCAGAGGTTGATTAAAACAGAAACTGAGTATGTCTTGTTTTGAGAATCTTTAGTGTTATAAAGGTAAAAGTTTAGGGTGAATTTCTAAGATCATTTGGTTAGGCAGACCCGTATAGGTAAGACTAAGTATGTTATACAGATATTTTTTTAAAAAGTTTAATAGGAGTGGTGAGAGACTAAAATGAAATGGTGAAAGCTCTTAAATTACTGTGGAATGAGCATTTGGATATAAGAGAATTTTTAAAATTCATACAGGTGTAGGGTGCTTTTACAGAAAAGTACAAAAAGGATCATCTAAAACAAGTGAATTATAAATTAATACAAGCATTAGAAGTTTATGAAGGGAAAAGTATGAAAGACATATACAAAGTCAGGATGTAGTATGCTTAAGAAAAGAGAGATATATGTGTATGCAAAATGGAAGAAGATAATTAATTTTTCATAATTTAAGGAAACGTTTTAATTAATAAACAGAACAGTGATCAGTATTTTGAGTTATATGGGTTGAGTTTATATGATAGCAGAAATAAGACAGACCCTGGGATTCGGTAAAGTCCATGTAGGCTTTGTGTGAATCTTACATGGAGTTTACATGTGTGTGCAGTGATGCATGGGGCTTTGTGTGAAGCTTACATGAAGTTTACATGTGTGTGCAGTGATGCAGGGTTAGCAGCAGCGCTCATTGCATATTCATGCCATGCACTGCATTTAAATGTTAATAAGCGCAGTTTCATGGCTGGCAACAGTGTTGCCAGACAGGAAACCATGTAAGCCAACATGCATAGCAATGCTGTTTAAGTCAGACCAGAGAAGGTTCATGGTTTTGCATAGAATGCCACAGTGAGCACCAGGGCTTAGCAGATAATAGTTTTCATACCTCGCAATCTCTTAGTGCAAGACATCTGGACAAAGCCCAACATAATAGAGGGAAATAACCCAAAAATAGGGACAGATTTAATATACTTGCTCCTTAGAAATGTACTAGAATAATAAGGGCTTGTGTTAAGATACATTTTCTGAAGGAGTTGAAGTCTGTAACTCAAATGCATGCAATTATTGCATCATATCGGTCCTGAGATCATCCCAGTGATATGGCAGAAAATCACAAATTTGATAAGGAACACACCAAATTATATATATAAGGTAAAAATCTTGTCATTCTCTGAAAATCTGGACATTTGAGAGGTATGATAGTTATGTATATAATCCAGACAGAGTACAGGACAGTGATTTCAGTGCAGAGTATTGTGAAATCCCATTCCTGGCATTATGTACTGAACTTGTGTAAATGATCTGTAAGGGTGCATGGACTGCCATATAAAATAAACACTCAGGGGAAGTGTGTGTATTGAATAGGGACACACAGATGAACTGTAGAAATGAACACAAGGAAAGAGGACAGGTGAAACAATCTAATGTACAGCAGATGAGGGCATGTCAATGGAAGAGTTGTAGCAGCAACACCAACCACATATCAATACATACAGTAGAGACTGCACAGTGAAAGTGATTATTATGTGACTGTCACACAAGGTAACATAACAATGGCTAAGATGTCTGTGTGAGATAAGCATCCTTACATCAGCAATACAGATGGCATATATTAAGGATGCTATATACAATTGGGGTAGGGTGCATATTGTAAAGTTGTGCCAACTGATTTGCCTGAATATGAGAATAATCTCAGCAGAGGTTTGCAGCAAGAGGGACACAGGCAAAGGATCATGGACAGCATTAAAAGAAGCAGCCACAATCATGGACAATATCAGAATAATACCACCAGTAATCCCATGTCTCTGACATAACATATGTGATTTAGAGTGATCACAGATGATTCTGCACAAATACACTTGTACAACTATTATGACATGTCCGCAGTCTATGAGGGTAATCATGCACACCGTCCTGACACTGTAACATCTGCTGGAGGTGTTAGGAGGGACACTGCTATACATTATGACTGTTTATATATATATATATATATATATATATATATATATATATATATATATATATGGTTCCCATTCAGAAGCCTGAAACATCATAAGCCTGAAAATCAAAATCCTGAAACCAAAAGCCTGAAAATTCAGAATCCTGAAAACTCAAAATCCTGAAAGCCCAAAATCCTGAAAGACCAAAATCCTGAAACTCAAAATCCTGAAAACACAAATAATGCTAATATGTCACTATAAAGACACTAATATCTACCAACTGACCCTGACCCTAACCCTAACCCTAAGGTCCGTCACTATCGCACACTCACCTGACCCGCGCCCTAACCCTAACTCACTTAAACCGCCCTAACCCCAATATTTGTCACTATTGCATACATGCCTAACCTGCGCCCTAACCCTAACTCACTTAAACCACCCCTAACCCTAACATAAAACCAACCGCACACTTACCTGACCCCAACGCATGACCTAACACCACAGGGCTAACAATAGCAAAGCCACAATGACATCAGTATGTCTATTTTGTGTTTTCAGGATTTTGAGTTTCAGGATTTTGGTCTTTCAGGATTTTGGGCTTTCAGGATTTTGAGTTTTCAGGATTCTGAATTTTCAGGCTTTTTGGTTTCAGGATTTTAATTTTCAGGCTTATGATGTTTCAGGCTTCTGAATGGGAACCCTATATATATATATATATATATATATATATATATATATATATATATATATATATATATATATATATAGGTCTACTTCACTTGACCTAAAACTCATTTGACTGACACCCATTTGACCAACACCCAATTGACCTAAATTTCATTTGACTGACAACTCATTTGACTGACTCCCATTTCACCAACAGCTTATAATGCTGAATTTCAACATACTAAATCTTAAACTATAGACAAACACATTTAGAACACCAATAACTAACCCTTTCCTGAACTTAAAAAACTACTTACTAACCCTCTTAACAGAAATTGGGCAATGTACAATGAAACTAGCTGGGGGGGTCCACCTGCCACACCCCCAAATGTGGAGGGCTGTGCCCCACACATAGCCCATAATTATATATACTAACTCCAGGATCGCACTACAGTGGGGAAAAGGGCATATACCTTTAACTTGCCTTACAGTACTCTACACGCTGCCACTACTGCTGGGAACGCACAAAACATTCGCCAAATTACTTTAGATACTTCCCATAAAAATGTAAAGAGAAAACCCCACATTTAGAAATACTACTTTCTACATCACTATCGGAATTCTAACAGTCACCACTATAAGTTACAGTAATTATTTTTATCACAAGCAAGGCACAGGTAAGGTTGCCACCCATCCCATTGTCAGTGGGACATTCACGGGTTGAGCTGCTTCATCCCATTGCCTGCTGTGCAAAGTAGTGGGACTTGCACTGAATTGCTGTGGAAAAGCTGCAATTACTTCCAGCTTTTCCATGGCAATTCAGTGACGTCACCAACCCAGACCTGCAGGCAAAGCTGCTGCCTGTTAGGTCCGGGTGCTTTAATTTGTGAAGCAATTGACTGTAATTTATGAAAGGGGTGGAGATTGGGGCAGGAAGAGCCCTGCAAAGATCGCGGCTGTAGGAGCGCTTTGTTTTAAGTGCTTCTACAGACGCTAAAATAATGACCGAGATTTGTTATTTTTTTTTCTAATGAGCCAGCCATTCATCCATTCATCCAGCCAGCCAGTCAGCCATCCATTCATCCAGTCAGCCAGCCAGCCAGCCATTCATCCAGCCAGTCAGCCATCCATTCATCCAACCAGCCAGACAGCCATCCATCCATTCATTCATCCAGTCAGCCAGCCAGCCAGCCAGTCAGCCAGCCATCCATTCATGCAGCCAGCCATCCATTCATGCAGCCAGCCATCCAGCCAGCCAGTCATTCAGTCATCCATCCATTCATGCAGCCAGCCATCTATTTATGCAGCCAGCCATCCATCCAGCCAAGCATCCATTCATTCAGCCATCCATCCATCAAACCATCCAGCCAGTCATTCATCCATCTAGCTGCTACTCCCACTAACCAGCTAGCCACTTCAGCAGCCAGCCAGCCAATCAGCTATTCACTCCAGGAGCCGGCCAGCTAGCCACTCCAGCAGCCAGACAACCAGCCACTCCAGCAGCAAGCTAGCCAGCTAGCTAGCCACTCCAGCAGCCATCCGTCATACCCATAACAGCATCTCCTTCACCGCTCCAGTGGTGACGTCATGGTAGAGGGTGTGACCAGTGTCATATTGGCCACACCCCATGTCCCACTTTGGCTCACTTAAAAGGTGGCAACCCTAGGCACAGGTGAAGGAAAACCAACAACAAGACTATGTCTTAAATGGTGAAATGGGAGTCAGTCAAATGAGTTTTAGGTCAAATGAAATTTAGGTCAATTGGGTGTCAGTCAAATGGGTGTCAGTCAAATGAGTTTTAGGTCAAGTGAAGTAGACCCATATATATATATATATATATATATATATATATATATATATATATATATATATATATATATATATATATATATATAGGTTTACTATTAAAATTACAAAATTAAAAAAAAAATTCATAATTAAATATCAAGATGTATTGATGAATCTGCAGATTTTTGATTATTCAGAAAGTTGAAAATCTGCAGTAATTGCCAAAAAAGTCGAATTCAACATTTTACAGCAATTAACAACAATGCCACCCTTGCCGTAAATCCCTAACTCCTACAAATAACATCCCATTTTTGCAGGGGTTAAGCCCCCCCGCAACCTCCTGTGGGGGGCTTCACCCCCCACACCCCCCATAACTATATATTCCAACTCTGAGATCACACTACAGTGAGGAAAGGGATGTATTTCCCTAATCGCACTGTACCGCAATCACTGTACATCCCTTCGAATTTATATTAGCAAACTCACAGGACATCCACTAATATAAACATTTGAACATTCAGAATGTACTCATATGAGCTATTTGAACATCTGTAGTTCTAATTGTTCATATGCGTACATTCTGATGTCGAGATTTTGATGATAAACCATATATATATATATATATATATATATATATATATATATATATAGATAGCACAATTCACACTGTCACAAATGTTACCCATGCCATCGATGTTGTCAAACAGCTATGTATGTACTGTGGGCATCACCAGAACAGGTATCACACGTGCATCTGGTATAGCAACTTGATGGGAGTTCCACACCATCAGATAGTAATGTTTATGCCACAAAAAGAATACCTAGGTATGGCCAATAAGATGTGTGACAGCTCACTGTGGCAAAGGTGGTACACTTCAGTTACACATCAGTGGAAGGTGTGTAGGGAGGTACATGAAGAAGGGTGTATTGTACTCAGTTATTGGTGTGATGGATGCTGGGAACTATGGAGGTATTATGGCCTGTGGTGTGGATGTCCTGCACATACTCAGTAGTTGTGTAACTTACAAGGGAGTAGTCAGCACTGTGGCCACATGCTGGTGGATGTTCCACATACCATCTACCCCATGACACAGGTCACATACTTATTGGTCTGATTATAGGGTATGATGTCTACATTATACATGGGTTATGTGTTTCTTTTCCTGATGTAACAAATCCCCCCTATGTTTTCTTGTCATTGCAGGTGTTGTCACGTCTGTGGCAGCAGTCTCTGGTATGTGTTGCTGCTGTCAGCGTTATACTAATATCACAGTTGGAGTCAATGATCGCCCACAATCTGTAGAAATTCAGGCAACTGCTTGGTCACAGGATGTGTATGCCATCTTTAAATAATGGACAGGAAAGGGCATAGCAGACAGCCCTGATGTACAGATCTGATCACTGGACATGAAATATAAGTTACTTCACACATGTCAACATATTTACATGCCGCGTATGTGATATAGTGGTCTATCCACTTGGTGATATAGGTGTATATGGCATGACAGTGTTGAGTGAATACCTCAGTGTGGATTTGTGTCAAATGCCTTGTCAAGTTCCACAAGATGATAGTGTTGTCATCATGCATGCCCTTGATAACCTCTTTGAGGACACTTAACAGATGCAAGAGACATGATGTAGCATTACCAACTCACACAGGTCTGTTGCACACAGAAGCGATATTACTAGTGAACATTTAAAAAAGGTTCATGGTGACATGTTGTTCTACCTCACAGATGAAGAGAGTCAGGATGTGTCTATACATACATCTATTGGGTGCTCTCCCCTCAAACTCAGATGGATGCTTGTTGAGGTACACCCGTCTGTAGGAACATAGCCTGTGTGAGGGTATGTTGAAGTGTGTATTCAACCATGACAGGAAGGTGTATGTGATGAGCCATGTGATAGGCAATCTGTGATGTTGTCACAGCTCATTGATTCTGTGTGGTAGGTCTGGATGAAGGTAAGACAGTGCATACTGGCTATCCTCATCTGGCCTAGGATTTGAACACAATCCCCCATGTAGATATCATTTAGAAACTCTCCCAGCTGGGGATTAAACCATACATCCCAGCTGGGGATTAAATCCTATGTCATTAGATGGGTAACCATCCTGAAAGCATATGACAGTGTGACTAGAGAAGGGTTGTGGTATTGTATGAGGAAGTCAAAAAGTATGTAAGAGTGGTACAGGATATCTATGAGGGCAGTGTGACAGTATGGGGTCTGTGGTATGAGCGACAGATGCATTCAGGATGGAGGTGAGATTACATCAAGGATCAGCTCTCAGCCCTTTCTTATTTGCAATAGTGATGGACAGGTTGACAGAGGAGATCAAATTGAGTCCCTGTAGACTATGATGTGTGTGGATGCAGTGTGATCTGTAGTGAGAGTAGGGTACAGGTTGAGGAGACCCTGGAGAGGTGGAAATATGCTCTAGAGAGGAGAGGGATGAAGGTCAGCAGGACTAAGACAGAATATACGTGTGTGAATGAGAGGAAGGGCAGAGGAATGGTGAGGATGCAGCGAGTAGAGTTGGTGAAGGTAGATGAGTTAAATACATGGGATCAACAGTTCAAAGTAATGGTAAGTGTTGAAGAGAGGTGAAGAAGAGAGACCCTGGAAACTACAGACTCATAAGTCTCACTAGTCGTATATGTAAAGCCATGGAAAGAATTATTATGGAGATGATCAACAGAGATATAGTAAACCTCCAGACACTGGACCCAACCCAGTTTGGTTTCGTCAAGGGCAGATCATGCCTACTCAACCTGGTGGATTTCTTTGAGAAAGTCACCAAAGCAATGTATGAGGGCAAATTGTTCACACTGCCTACCTTGATCTGGCCAAAGCATTTGACACAATACCCCACTCGAGTATTGTTGGCAAACTCAAGAGGTTAGGTAAAAACCCGTATGTCACCCAGTGGATAGCCAACTGGCTCACAGACAGGACCCAGGAAGTTAGAATTGAGGAGTCCACCTCTACAAAGTGGCCAAGTCACAAGTGGAGTCCCTCAGGGATCAGTCCTTGGACTGCTCCATTTGGCATTTACCTCTCAAAAGTCAAGGCCAATTTCAGTGGTCTTTCGCTGACTAAATTTGCAGATCATTACAAATTAGGAGCTGTCATTGAATCTCACACTGATACAAATGTTCTCCAGAAGGGGCTGACACAGACAAACAACTCGTGTCAGAACCATGGACTAAAACGAAATGCCAAAAAATGCATAATAGTATCCTTTGGGAAGTCATCCATTCCTGGTTACTATCATATTGACAATGCACCCCTTAGGGCTGGCCCTGTAGTCAGGAACTTGGGGACACACATAGATAGTAATCTAGCCTTTGACCACCATGTGTCTACAGTGGTGAGGAAATCATTCTATCTTGCACAACTTATAAACAAAGGTATAGCATCTAAGTCCACGGAAGTCATTGTTTCACTGTATTTGGAATTCATCAGACCTATAATTGAGTACAATTCCCACTTTGGTATGTATCTAACCACTCATGTCCAGCAATTGGAATGCCTACAGAGGTTCCTCACTAAAAGAATACAGGGCATTAGTAAAATGTCCCATGCAGACTACCTCAAGGCACTATCCATGTATTCTGTCTACTACAGGCTTTTGAGGGGAGATCTATGCCTGGCATACAGAGCATTGTCAGACCCCACTCTAATGGACCTCTTGCATATCCACAAAACAAACAGTACCAGAATTACCCATTCTAAAGACTTAAACCTTGCCTGTGATATAAATAGGTCCTGGTGGAGAGGTAGGTATGTATTCCAGAGACTACCATGTCTATGGAACAGGCTTTCCATCCATGTGAAGCAGAGTTCTTCCCTAACCCAATTCAAGTGCAGCTTGGACAATTGGATGGGAAACCAGAAATTCATCCCTGGTTTGGCACTAATGTCTCTAATGGACACAGGTAACCTGTAAATGGTTCATCTCCCAAATCCCTGCTAACACTTATCAAGAGTATCAGAACTTGTCAGAGATTTGGGATGCATGGCTAGGCTTAAAAAGGCCCTTGTAGTAATTAGCCTAGTAAACACCTATGTACCTATGAACCTATGAATGCAGCCAGGGTGGAACAGGTGGAGAAGAGTGTCAGGAGTGATTTGTGACAGAAAGTATGAGTGAAAGGGAAGGTCTACAAGATGGTAGTGAGACCAGCTATGTATATGGGTTGGAGACAGTGGCACTGATGAAAAGACAGGAGTCAGAGCTAGAGGTGACAGAGTTAAAGATGTTAAGATTTGCATTAGGTGTAAAAATGGACAAAATTAGAAATGAATATATTAGAGGGTCAGCTCAGGTTCAGAGACAAAGCCAGAGAGGCAAGATTGCATTGGTTTGGACATGTGCTAAGGAGGGATGCTGGGTATATTGGGAGAAGGATGCTGAGGATAGAGTTGTCAAGTAAGAGGAAAAGAGGAAGGCCTAAGATAAGGTTTCTGGATGTGGTGAGAGAGGACATGCAGGTGGTTGGTGAGACAGAGCAAGACGCAGAGGACAGGAAGAAGTGGAAACAGATGATCTGCTGTGGCAACTTCTAATGGGAACAGCTGAAAGAAAAAGAAGACTAGACAGGTAATCAATTGGTTCACTGATAGAGCACATACTGTGAAAGTTGGTGAATCAACATATACCAGTTGAGCTGTCACCATTGGCGTACACCAGGGATCTGTGCTTGGCTCTTTACTGTTTGGAATCTACTTCTAGACAGTTCAGGCTAAAGTATACAGCCTTTGGTTTACTGCATTTGCTGATTATTTCATACTGGGTGCAATCACTGAGTACACCTATGATGATAACACAGTATAGGAGTGGCAAACACAGACAAATGATTGGTTACAAAGCCACATGGTCTACAAATAAATGCAAAAATATGCCTTTATTTTGTCCTTCTGCAAAAGTGGAATTCCCTGCTAATTACAGCATTGACAACAGTCCCGCTATGCTAAAACCCAGTGATGCAAGCACAGGGAACACACATACATAGCAATCTGAACTTTGAACACCAAGTGTCCACACTAGTATTGAAAGCCTATGTTATGCATATTATAAGTCATGCCATCATATTCCGATCTCAAGATTATATTACTACATTGTACTCGAACCACATTAGAACACTAATATAGAGTATAATGCTCTGTTTTGCATGTATCTCACCAGACACATGCAGCAGCTGGAGAGACCACAGGGGTTAATCAGCAAGAAAACACAGTGCCTACAAACCATGCTGTGATGTATGTGGATAGACTAAAAGACATGTCACTGGAATCTGCATTATATAGGGTGAGGTGACTTCTGCCTGGCCTCCAGGCCAGTCTTTGTCCCTGCCCTAGTGGGAATAGTGCACATCCAGCAATCAGATATACCTGATGACATCAGCAGTGTCTGCCGAGGAGAATATGGCAATAGCAGTGGTCCACATGCTGGTGTAAAAGGCTTTCTGTAATGTTAAGCAAGTGCGTGCACATGCGTACATACACACACACACACACACACACACACACACACACACACACACACACACACACACACACACACACACACACAGTTGACAGCAGTGAGACTAGAACCCCTACCTTTCTAAGTACACAGATTAGAGAACTCTGTATTTAAGGTAAGCACCACAGCTCAATTCTGACTTGGAGTGTCTCAGACAACACTTTATAGCTGATGACAGCAGTGTCTGGTGAGCAGAATATGGCAATAACAGTGTCCCATGTAATGGTGTAAAAGGATCCCTGTAATATCAAGCAAGTGCACACCCCCCAGTTGATTGCAGTGAGAATAGAACACCTACCTAAGTACACAGACTACAGAACTCAATACTTTACGCAGGCTCCATGGCACAAGCCTGACTTTTACAAGACTGCAAGTCAACTTATAGTGGATGACATCAGCAGTGCATGTTGAAGAGAAGGTGTTGGGAGGCCTGCATGAAATGGATGTGTAGTCATTTGCAAGTATAAAGATACTGCCAATCCATGGGATTGTAGTGATTACTGTAGGATACCCACTTCTGCTCTTCCAGCTAGAAACACACACACGCACACACACACACACACACACACACACACACACACACACACACACACACACACACACACACACACACAATTGACTGCAGGGAGAACATAACCCCTACTTATCTAAGTACACAGACTACAAAACTCAGTACTTTAGATCTCCATGGCACAAGGTTGATTTTCACAAGGCTGTAGGACAACTTATAGTGCATGACATCAGCACTGGATGTAGGACAGAAGATGATGGGAGGTCTGCAAAGGTTCATAGCTTCATAAGTTCCTAAGAGGTTACTAGGCTAATGGCCCTAGGGCCTTTACAAGCCTACTGAACAGAAAAGCAACTCGCAAGTACGGCTAGTGCATCAGCCCAAAAAGTGATAAATCAAACAAAACAAGGAGCCAGCATAAATCTTTTATTTGAAATAGAGTATTAGCAAATGCACATACACATACATATACACATTGCAAAAAATCAGACCGGTTTCGGCTTTACAGCCTTCCTCAGTGAACAAAAAATAATAATAAGTACCATTTTTTATTAAGCTAGGGGGGGCTTTTTCCACCTGGCCTTAATGAATATTTCTAAATAACCTTCTTAATTGATACATTAAGGGAATATTGGTTAATTAATGTTGCTATATATAGATTATATTGCTGGAGGGGAAATGGCATTTATTATTATTTTTGTTCACTGAGGAAGGCTGTAAAGCCGAAACCGGTCTGATTTTTTGCAATGTATATGTGTATGTGTATGTGCATTTGCTAATACACTATTTCAAATACAGGATTTGTGCTGGCTCCTTGTTTTGTTTCCTTTACAAGCCTAGTCATGTAAAAACTCAAGTACCCATATTGAGCATAGTTAGATGTTTATTGTTAGGAGATCGATTTTGTGATCAGCACCGAATGGCCCTGTCCATGAGGGATATAGGTGCCATCCCTGGGGTGAATTTATAATCACCCATCCAGTTGTCAAATTTGCACTTTAATAGGGTCATTGAGGAGCACTGTTTCAGATGGAGTGGGAGCCTAATACAGAGGAGCGTCAATTGCTGGGAGATATATCTGTCTCTATAGCATGTTCTGTTTATGTCACAGGCTAGGTCAAGATCCCTGGAGCAAGTTATTCTTATCCCATTTGATTTTCACATGTCCGGCATTTACATTAGGGCAGGGTCCCAGACTGTTCTGTAGGCCAGGCACAGGTCTCCTTTCAGCAACCTGAGTGATACTGAGTGCAATGATAGGGCTTTCAGTCTTGCTATGTATGTCATGTTATGGAAACCCTCGATTCTCTTGGTCAAAAATCTCTGTGGTCTCTCCAGTTGCTGCAGGTGTCTGGTGAAGTACACAGAGAAGGGAGCATTGTACTCAATTAGTGATCTGATAAGGGTCGAGCACAGCAGATCTATGACCTCCCTGGTCCTGGATGTGATGCCCTTAGTTGTGAGGTGGGCAATGTAGAATCTGTGTCTTACCACTATGGAAACATAGTGACTGAAGTTTAGATTGCTATCAACCTGTGTTTTCAAAATTTGCAGCACTGAGTTAGAGCTTAGAGGGGTGCTATGTATAATATAATTAGCAGGGTACTTTTTGACAAAGGGATAATGAGGCATTTTCTTACATTAAGTTTCAGTCTGTGAGTTTGGTGACAATCATTTGTCTGTGTCACGCCTTCCTGTAATATGTTAACATTGTTGAGGGATTCTAAATGATTGTGCCCAGTTGACAGTAATCTGCAAACTTAGTATGTCACAGGCCATCTACCTTCACCTGGACTTCAGAGAAATAGTTTCCAAAGAGTAGGGAGCCCAGCACAGATCCTTGTAGTAATCCACTGGTATCTGGTCTACTGGTGGAGGTGGACTCCCCAACTTTTACAGTGTACATTATGTCAGTGAGCCTTTGGCTACCCATTTATTTTATTTATTTATTTTTATTTTATTTTACATTTGTTGACCGGGATAGTCCGACAGGATACATATCCATTTTCAGTGGAGACCCGGGAAGAAAAGCTCCAAAGGTAGTTACACAAGCAAACTTAACACAGTACAAATTAAACACAATTTACAGACTCTGTACAAATTAAACACAATTTACAGACTCTGTACAAATTAAACACAATTTACAGACTCTGTTGAGGAGTATAAGTTATAGAATCTTCACAAACTTATAATATGCCTTAACAATTAAAACACAAATGAGTTCCAGTTAAAAAAATAGTATTGGTATCCAAGAAAAACTAAATATTTAATCAGGCTTGGAGCAAGGACATAACCACTGAGAGTTGAAATACAGCTTGAGAGTTTTCTTGAATTCTGATAGGGTAGTTTCTAGGGTAATGTCAGCAGGTAGTGAGTTCCAAGTTATGCCAACAGAGTTGGTGAACAGGGAGTCACCCGCTGAGTTGTTGGATTTGATAGTTTGTATTACCAGTCTATTAGATGAGTGAAGTGGTCTGAGGTTGGAGTGGGGGTAGATAATGTTTTTTAGTGCAGGTGTATTTTCAGTTTGGTTAAGTACTTTATGAGCCACAATAAGTTGGTTATACTAAAACCGGGGTAGTTCTAGACATCCGGGATTATCTAGGTTTTTACAGTGATGTGTTCTATAGGACAGGCCAGTGGCAAATCTAGCTATGTGATTATAGCAGCTAGAGAGTTTGTTAAGTTCAGTTTTGTTTAAATTGGTAAATAAAGGGGAGGCATAGAAGAGGGTACAGAGTAGATGGGAGCAGGCAATGGCAGTCCTAGCAGGTGGGGTTAGGAATGGCTTTATCCTACATAGTGAGCCTAGTTTTTTATTAATGGTTTTGATAGTTTTGTTGATCTGTACATCAACTTTAAGATTGTTGTCTACAATAACTCCTAGAAGTTTTGTGTGGACATCTGGGGAGATTATGGCACCATTATTCGAATTAATGGAGAGAGATAACACCGGGGACCTTTGAGTGGTGGAGAAAAGTAGGAGCTTTGTTTTTTTGGGATTTAAAATCAGACAGCATTCAGCAAGCCGATTTTCAACTAAGTTAAAAGTACTCTGAGTAATTGTCTGTAACTCTGGTTGGAAAGTGGAATCGCAGATCAACGTGGAGTCGTCTGCATATTGAATGCAGTTTGCTTTTGGGATGACAGTGTGAAGGTCATTAATAAAAATGAAAAACAGAAGAGGTCCCAGAATAGACCCCTGGGGGACACCTAGGGTGCTGGGTAGGAGGTTGGATAGTTTGTTCTGCCATAGGATGGCTTGTTGTCTATTATGCAGATAAGATTGAAACCATTGGAAAGAGTGATTGCCTAGAGACATTGTTTTCAGGATGTAGATGAGTAGATGGTGGTTAATGATATCAAAAGCCTTTGAGAGATCCAAGAAAAGGGCTGAGGATAATTTGTTATTGTTCCTGTTATAGTTTATACCATTGGAGAAGGTAGGGAGGGGTGTGGTAGTACTATGATGTGGCCTGAAGCCATGTTGAGAGTTGGCCAGTAGGTTGTTCTGGATTAGATAGTACAGAAGTTGTTTATGGATGCATTTTTCCATAATTTTAGCCAGAGGTGACAAGATGGCTATAGGTCTATAATTAGAAAATTCAGTAGAGCTACCACCTTTATGGAGGGGTATGACACGAGATATTTTCCAGATAGAGGGGACTGTAGCTTCTGATATGGTACAATTAACTAGAATGGAAATGGGGTACGCTATGGTGTCTGCAGCCTTTTGCAAATATTCCGCAGGGAGAAGATCATCAGCTAGGGTAGTAGGTTTTAATTTTTTTGATTAGTGTATGAATGAAAGATGTAGAGACTGGTTGGAAGCTAAAGGAGGGCTGGGTACTGGAAATGATACCCTGTATGTTAGAGGAGTTCAGGGGTAATTGGCTAGTTAGGGCTTGGATAGTCTCTGTGAAGAAACTATTGAAGGTGTTAGTGACATCCTCTGGTAGTTTATCAGTAGAGGTTGAGGGAGGTGGAGTGGTGGTTTGTCCTGGGTGCAGTAGTTTATTTAAACCTGCCCAAAACTTTTGAGGGTTATTTTGGTTTCCCTGCTGGAGATGGAAGTAGTTCATAGGTTCATAGGTTCATAGGTGTGTACTAGGCTAATGGCCTGGAGCCTTTACTAGCCTAGCCCATAGGATTACCTTGGTATCATGCCACCTGTTAAACATTTCCTGAACTAAATGATGCCATGTCCTATGAAAGTCTGAATCTGTAGTGTTCCGATATCAGCAAAACTGCTAATTGGACAGTGGGCATTTCTCATAAACAGGACTAGAGTCAGTTACTGCAGACCCCCCCCCACCTTTGGGATTACAATACATAATACAGTTTACATGCAAAGTAGAGCAAAAAAAGTCTCGCAATTAGAATGTACTGAAAAAAAAATATGGTTCTCAATTTATGGTCAGTTATAAAAGGTATTTTTTTTATCTAGTAAAATGTATCTTTTTGTCTCATTCCTTAATTGCCAAAATATAATTTGATCTAGAGGGGCTTTTGTAGCATGCCATGTAGCCCATGCCTTATTTATGAGTATGATTTTGGATTTGGTATCTTTAGAGAGCCATGGTGCGATTTTTGTTTTGGTCCTAATGGAGCAACCAGGAGCATGAGAATCGAGGATGGAGAGGAATTTATTATTAAAGTAACAGCGGCTTCATCCAGAGGCAAGTGTTTTAGGGGAGACCAATTGCATGATTTGAGTTCGTCCTGAAACTTGATAGGATTAAAGCTCTTATTATTTCTTACTGTTCTATATGTGTGCTGATGGGAATTATTGGTTTTGTGTTTACAAATAAAGGTGAGAAAGTGATCACTGAGGTCATCAGGGATGGTCCCCAATGTATACATTTGGGGGTGGCTGTTGATTAGTATCCAGTCTAGTATATTTTCTTTGCTATTAAGTTTACCTATCCTGGTGGAGGTGGATATGACCTGTGTAAACCCATACAGGTTTACATGGGTGGTAGGAGATTGTGAGGAGCAGGTGTTCCAGTCAATGTTAAAATCTCCAAGTACTATGGTTTCTTTTGGATAGTTATTAGCTAACCAGTGGAGGATATCTTCTAGGGTACTAATATTATTCCCTGGGGGAATGTACAAGCAGACAATATTTATACATTTGTTTTTGTTAATCTGGAATTAGGTGGAAAGTATTTCTGCTTTATTGACCTGGTGTGGTTGTAAGGGGTCTAAAGTAACATTTAGTGTAGATTTGAAGAGTACAGTTACTCCACCTACCTTCCTAGTAGTACGGTCATGTCTAAGTATATTATACCCAGGTGGTAAAACTTCATTATCTGAGGTTGATGGTTTTAGCCAGGTTTCAGTTAGACAAAATATCAGGGGAATGGACTTCTAGGAGGGCATGTAAGTTATGTACTTTACTATTTATGCTTCTAATATTTAGATGGCAGACCAGGAGGGACTTGGGGGACCTATTTATAGATAGTGTTTTGGTAGTGTTATTAGCGTATGAGGTTGAGTTATCTAGAGTGGAAGGGCCAGGGTTTGGGTGAATATCTCCAGCCATTGTGAGGTTATAGTGTAATTTTACAGTAAGCTTCAGGAATTTGTTTATATGTTTTTGATAATGTTTAGATTTTGAGCTGATGTATCTAGATTTAATAGGCTGATGGTATATTGTTGTTAAGGAGTTGGGTATAGGAGTAACTAATGGGTGACCTGCCATATTGACACAACTGGGGTAGTTTGACATTTTGAGTAGTGAAATCCTAGGTAATACTGATTTTCATAAGTGGAGAAAAGATATGGAATTAACATAAGGGATAGCAGAGAGAGTAGTGATATTGTTTTCGATGGTGACATAGTTGGTGGCAGAGTTAATGTATTAATTATAATGTTCCCAGGATTTGTTGGATGGATAATAAATGCTGGGGGGGTGAGGGGCTGTGTTAGAATGAGGAGTACAATACTGATTGGAACAGATAGGAAATGGAGGGGGGAGGTGAGGGCTGGGTAAAATGAGGAGTAAAATACTGATTGGTTCAAATAGGAGGGGTGTGGTTTTGTGGCTATAAAGTTAGCAACAGTGAGGGCGGGTGGAATTTGGGGGCAGGGAGTGGTGCGGAGCGAGCCCGAGCACAGCAAGGGCGAGCAGAGCAGGGCTAAACCAGACACAAGGATCTTAGAGCCTGCAAATATAGGTCAGTATGCTGGGATTTTGTATTGGGGATATAAAGTAAGGTTTTTATGTTTAAGTTTACTGCTTAAAGTGTACGTTTATCAAATTAGGGGTTTGTAGCACTTTTTCTGTTTTGCTTGCAGTTTAATGCTTAATATAGGGGAAATATATTAGGGATAGTTACATAGATTTTAGCCAAAATATTATAGTTTTAGGGGTAGGTTCAGTAATTAGGGCTACCTAATAGTGCTATAGACTCAAGTCAGCAACTGTGGTACAAACAGAGAGAATTTAGAGGTAGTAACCTTAGCAGGTCTGTTTGGTCAAGAGGCAGTTCAGAGCAGGTTTTCAGCTTAGGTTTCTACTGGGTAGCATCCTTCTTGTAATAAAAGCCTTGAAGGACAGCTGTTAGAGGGATAAGTACCTTAGCAGGTCTGTTTGGTCAAGAGGCAGTTCAGAGCAGGTTTTCAGCTTAAGTTTCCACTGGGTAGCATCCTTCTTGTAATACAAGCCTTGAAGGACAGCTGTTAGACAGGATAGTACCTGATGGGGAAGGATTAAGTAAAAAACACGAGTAACTAGTTTAAAAGTAGAGCAGTTTCCTTAAATTAAGGGAGTCACAGTGCCCCAATCGCTAAATTAAAGCAGCATTACACATAGTTTCCTGGTCACTATTCAGTAGTCAAGCAACATACAGGTAGTTTCAGGTTCAAAAATACTGTAACAGTGCAGTGTTTTATGTTCAAGACACACCAATATTATTTGCAATGTTTAAGACAATTCAGTACTGACTAGTGTCCAGTAGTGAATAATATTGTGTTCCGATCATTAAGTAGTAATTAAAGCTGCTGCTTGTGTTTCTTTAATCACAATGCAGTTCCTATTGTAAAACCATACTATGCCAACAGTCATATTTAAACAGTTGTACATGCTAGCCTTCTTGTTGCTATATCAGTCCAGTAAACAGATAAGCTTGCTAGTCACTTTAAAACATTTTTTCACCATAATGTTATAAAAATGATCCTTTTCTAAGAGCCGTAATGAAACGCTGAATATTCTAGCCTCCTAGTTGCTAAATCTATAAAATTGAATTGTGTAAACAGACAAGCTTGCTAGTCACTGTAGAACATTTTTCCTTTGCTATAAAGTTAATCATAAGTATCTAATAAACAACAGTGTTAAACAGCAGTAAATCAGGTTTACGTTGCTTCAGTTCAAAGTAAGGTGCTTTCATTCAGTTCATAGCACTTTGTGCCTTAATACTAGGCCAATATTTAAACAATAGCTATATTAGCTGCAAAAAACTGTTCTAGAAGTAGACAAAATAACAATGTTTGCACAAGTTACATACCACGAGGGAAAAGGTAGCAACTGGGTCTAGGAGCACTGAGTATTTGAAAAATTGCAGTTACTGAAAGTGATTTTCTAACCTCGCATACATAGATAGCTGTGCAGGGGGAGGGAATCCAAGGTATGATAGGTTTAACCAGACACAAGGATCTTAAAGCCTGTAAATATAGATAAGTTGTTGTTTGTCTTTCAGCTTTTTCCTGGTAAGGGGTCGCTACAGCGGAACTCCGGTCCGCTAATGATTGGCAGTAGATTTTTATGAAACGCCAAGGTGCCAGCTCGATGCCCAACCTTCAAAGAAGGCACTCCCATTTACGTACGCGTGTCTTTCGAATGCTACCCAACTGGGGGGAGGACATGCAGACCCCACACAGAAGGCACTCCCAAGCCAAGCCAAGAATCGAATGGGAGAACCTCTAGCTGTGAGGTAAAAATGCTACTGCCGTACCACCGCTGCAAGACTTGTAAATATAGGTAAGTATGCTGTTTTTTTGTAGTAGGGGATATAAAGTAAGGCTTTTTATGTTTAATTTTACTACTTAAAGTGTACCTTTATCAAATTAGGGGTTTGTAATACTTTTTCTGTTTTGCTTGCAGTTTAATGCTTAACATAGGGGAAATACATTAGGGATAGTTACATAGATTTTAGCCAAAATATTATAGTTTTAGGGGTTGGTTCGGTAATTAGGCCTACCTATTAGTGCTATAGACTCAAGTCAGCAACTGTGGTACAAACAGAGACAATTTAGAGATAGTAACCTTAGCAGGTCTGTTTGGTCAAGAGGCAGTTCAGAGCAGGTTTTCAGCTTAAGTTTCCACTGGGTAGCATCCTTCATGTAATTCAAGCCTTGAAAGACAGCTGTTAGAGAGGATAGTACCTTAGCAGGTCTGTTTGGTCGAGGGGCAGTTCAGAGCAGGTTTTCAGCTTAAGTTTCCACTGGGTAGCATCCTTCTTGTAATACAAGTCTTGAAGGACAGCTGTTAGAGGGAATAGTACCATGAGGGAGAAGGCAGCCGACTGGGTCTAGGAGCACTGAGTATCTAGTAATACATGGGTTAATTCCCAGGTGGGAGAGTTTCTCTATAATACCTGAATGGAGGATTGTGTCAAAGGGCTTGGCTAAATCAAGATAGGCAGTATGTTCTGTTTTCCCTCATTCAGGGCTTTGGGGACATTATCAAAGAAGTACACTAGGTTTAATAAGCAAGATCTACATTTGACAAAACCAATATGGGTTGGGTCAAGAATGGTGAAGGTCACGTATGTCCCTCTGTATAAGATTCATGATGAATCTTTTCCTAGCTTTTCAGATAAGGCTGGTTAGGTTTCTGGGTCAATAATTCCCATGGTCAGTTGATGGATGCATAGGCATGTGCAGCTGTAAAGATAGTCCTAGTTCTGCATGTTACCAGATTGACATGTATTACATATCACACAACATTTGTTATTAATGTATGTAGTACGGTTGATATATTTGTGAAAAAGTACTGGAGACACCAGGGTTGCAGTGCATGGAGGAGGTAACATATGGCTGCATTGTAAATACAATAAATAAAATAAAGAGTAAAATGGGCAGTAAACAGCAGTAATGCATGCTAAATTTGGCTTTGCATAGCACAACAGCGAGCAGTGGGTTGCGCAGCTGTTGGCAAAGTGTTTGCACATGCGAGATATACATTTCCATTAATTTGTCTGTTTGCATGTAGTCAAGCAATGTACAAACATGAGCTGCATTGCAAAAATTCTGAGAGTTAGTATTGTGTATGAAACATACCTGCTGCTTAGATGACTCTATGGCAGCAGGTGTAAATGCATTGACATGTTTCTTTTTGAGCCCAGATGATACTGGGTTTGAATCCAGGTATATCAAATACTTTTAAATAAACAGTGATAATGTAATGACATTATTCTTTATAGTACATTCAGCATGTGTTACTGTGTGCTGATGTAGCATAGCGGGGATAAGCAGCATTGCATGGAGGTGCACAATGACAAATTCAGCGCAAACACAGAGGCCAAAAAGTGAAGGGATTCATTGTTTTTTTGCTACGTATGTGTGTTGTGTATGATTCTATTTCTGACCATATTATAGGTAAAATTGGGTAAATAAGAAAGTGGTGAAATGGGGAGCAAGTAAGGGAAAGAACAAAGGGAAAGCAGGACAGGAATGTGCAGGAGGAAGGAAGGTAAGAACCATAGCTATCCATTTCTTCAACAGTAAAAAACATCTTACCAATACCCTCTCTCCTCTGCTCATCTAACCTACACTCGCCCACTACTTCCTTTCACACCCCTTCTTCCTTGTCCAATCTTCCGCCTGCGCTGTCCGCTTACAGCTTCCTTTTATCTGTTCTTTTTACTGATCCCAACCTCCCTTCTCTCATCTTTCCTCTTCAGTATTTTTTCTCCTATTTCCCTCCATATTACTTAATAGTAATTTACTATAAACATGTTACTCTGCTGATTTAGACTATCCTTGTCACCTGATACTGTCTTTCTTCTTTTATCTCTTTTATCACCACAAACCCCTTTATATACCTCTGATCATATATCTTAAGTTTATTCTATGCTGGTTTACTGAGTCCATCCTAGATGTGCATTTCTTTTTCAAAATGTTTTGTCTCACAAAAGTTCTTTTTGGTTTCTCTACATCACTTCTCTACCATTGCAAATATTGTATAGATGTTTTTGAAACTTGTGTGTACTCCTGAATGTATAATTCTTTTTTATGTGTATGCAACTGAAATGTATTTTTAAGTTTTTGTATCTGTTGTATAATTTTATATCACTGTGGAGCTTTTCTCCCCGGGTCTCTGACGAAAATGAGTTTTTTTTGTGGGACAGGTGCCCAGTTTTCTTTTTTTTAATTCAGTAAGAGAGGAATGCTGGGTAAGGGACATAGGTATAGCTGGCTCAGGTAAGTTGGGTAGGTGAGGAAGCAAATGCAAACAAACAAGACAAACAAGACAAGAGACAGGGACCATGAGGGACACAAAAGGTTAGTGGACACCATGATTGGGGTGAGGACACCACAGGCTCATGCCTGTCAAACATAAAGACAGTGAGAATTGAGTCCTCATCCACTGGACTGTCATCACTGTTGTCTTACTCCACTGGTGGCTTGAGTGCTTGACATCTTCTTCTACAGACCATAAGGGAAACCAGCCTCTCCATCCAGCATAGGCTTACACCAATGGTGCGGTGCACAACCCTATGCACCAACCCTGGTATCTCCTGGCTGGTGAAATCTCCACCTTCACCACTATTCCCAGGGGGTGCTACTGCACCAGTTGCTGGGACAGTACTACCTGAGGGCAAAAGTAGTGCAGGGGCAGCAGAGGCAGTGCTGCCAGATATGCTGGGCATAATGCACTGGGGCTGGCCTACTCCACTGTGCTGTGTACCATTTAGTGATTTGGTACAGATGGATGGCATGGAGACATTTTGATGACACCTAAAATAAAAAAGAGAGATAAGGAATAGGGTGAGAAAAAAAAGATAAAAATGAGTAGCATCATATGTGGCATACAACTATTTTATCTGAAGTATTATATTTAAGTATTATGTCCTAACAAATAGACACTATAACTACAGATTTCTGAAAGTAACCTTCGAAATGTGCATATATTTCACATATGCATGCTCCAATTATACAGATTATAGCTAACAGCAGGGCATTTGTGCCACTTGTATAGAGGTTCATTTAATGCAAATATTATTATAGAAATCCAGAACAGTATATTTGATACTTGTGGTATTTTATGCTAGAACCTGTGACTAAAGTCTTATATTGGACTCCTAAAGTTGGTTTGTGCTACAAACTAATGCATGCATACTTGCTGTTACAGTTAGGATATGCATGCTCAATTTGCTACAGCTGTATAAAATTCTCAAAAATATATCATTAACTTTTAAAGCTACAATAGCACCTCTTTGTGCTGCATACATACCACTTGCTTCCGTCAGTCTTTCCAACTGAGCAGCATGAGCCTGCCTGTTGAACTCTATGTCAGCGTTAGCTGCGGAAAGAAGAGAAAAGAACAGAAAAGCATTATGCACACCAGCCTTGCCTACATTTATTTTTCCATGTATCACAAATTTAGGTTTCAAAGTATTACCAATTCTCTCTTATTGTCATACTTATGCAGCTGTGGGATGTCCACCATCTCAAATGTATTCAACCAATGGTTAAGGATATCTCTTTTGTGCCTCTGTAGGTCATTAAAATGATGCCTACAATGTGCTCCAGTGCACAAGATGGCAGTGACACTGGATATAGCCTGAGCTCAGACTTGTACATGGAGCCAGAATAGTGCTCCTACAGTGCAGAGCCTTTGGCTGTAGCACTTCACCAGGAATCCAGTAAATGTCCTGGAGTCCTGGACACCCCACCTCTGTGCCCTAAACTTGGCAGCTTCCCCACCAACTCCAGCCATGTGTAACACCTGACCTAGAGCAATGGAAAATTAAGCTTTCCTGCCAGTTCCAGCTATCGTGTTTAATGGTAGTGAGCAAACCTGAGTAACTATGCCAACCAGGCAATGGTAAAAGGATAGCAGCAGTGCCAAGCAGTGAGGAAATGATACTTGAAATGAGAAGATTAATCTGACACTTGACCTTAGTTTGAGGGGTATCTGCTGCTGTAGCTTGGAAATATATATTGAAAATTGAGAGGTAAATGTTAGGTGAGATAAGTTTGCAGACATGCACTGGGGCATAAATGTCATGACCTGACACTTTTGTTTTTGGCTTTATACACTGATAAAATTGATCTTTAAATTGTAGAATTCGATACACATGTATGTGTGTGACTTGACAAGGTTCATGTGTATACATCCAGTTGTGTATGTGTCTTATGTAACTGAAGGCCATACAAGTCCAGATAGTGGAAGTATACTCACATAACTATAGTAGACAGTACACCTTCAGTCATACATTTGAAAACAGAATAAGGGTGTTAGTATCCCCCATACATATAAGTCATATCAGCTCCACTATCTAAAGTGTTATAAGTGAGGATCACTATAATGGGAAGTGGAACAACAGTAAAAATGTCTGGATAACCTGTATAAGAACACAGGACCATGTGTCTGGCAGTCCTACACTTACACCTGCTGCCACAAGAATGTTGAAATAACACTTGTCTATGTTTCTGTTCATTGCTAATAACTACCCTGTCACAACAGTAAAAATAGGTTACACATCCTGTACTAGAACCCAGGACCATCTGTACACCAGTCCTACAGTTACACCAGCTGCTGCAGGACTAGTTACAAGACATTTCCACAATGTCTTACTCATTCTTAAGTTCCTAGTGTAAAGTACCATGCAACACCTCTTAGTTTGTTTGTGTGGTGCCCAACAGAATTAACTGTATGCAACTGTTTTCAGTTTTTGGCTATCTCCAGATGTTCTATGACTAAAGCTGTTGGAGAACCTTGCTAACCACCTCACAATGCCATGTAGCAGTTTTGCTTGATGGAAATCAAAAATTGCAACAATGTATTACTTTTGAGCTTTACTCCTTTATACATGCCCTGTCTTCAGGTGTTCTGCAAGTGTTCTGTCTGCTTTCTGTGTGGTCCACTAGTCCAGTTTGCGCACAGCTAAGCTTCGCATAAACAAGGTATGCACAGCCAAATCTGACATTATTTTTCTTGGTTCCCTTGTTTGCTCTAAGCTGTGCACCACACATACACTGGCATTAAGAAAAAAGTAAATAGATAAAAGGGAAAAGGAACTGAAATGAATAAAAGCAATCTATGAACTAAACATTACAAAATGTTTGTTAGTAGACATGAAATATTAATACATAGCTCTGGATTTGAACGCTCACTCCAGTGAACCTTCTGAACACAGTAAGGGTGCCTTATCCCTCTCTGCCACAGAAACACCTTTGTAGCAAGGAACTGAAAATTAAAGAAAAGGGGGGAAGAAGTTGAAATTAAGAAAGACAATCTATGACTTGAAAATGTTTGCTTGCCTTTTTCAGCTATATACACTGCATATGCTGAAATGTCATTCAGAATAATCTGTTTAATATATATCTATGTATCTGTATATATATATATATATATATATATATATATATATATATATATATATATGCAAATGCTGCACTTTTATCTGTATGGGGTGATAAATATGTCCCTTTGTTGGGTAATATCCAACATCTTTCAAAAACAAAAACAAAAATAAAAAATGATGCCAAAAACAACTTTGGGAGAGCACTGGTGGTGCAGTACAACAATTTCTCTGGTGAAGTTAGAAGGATTGTAGAATCTAACTGGAATATGTTAAAATACAATCAAGAAATTGTGGACAGAGTAGGTAGTTTGCCCTGCTTTGTGTACAAAACGGGGGTCAATTTGAAGAAATTGTTTGAAACAAACAATAAGGTAGTCACTAAAGATTTAGGGGTAGGGGCCAAGAAATGTGGCAGGTGCCCTTATTGTAGATGCATCCTCGACAAAGAGCAAATTATTTTAGAAAATAGCATGAACAGTAGAATCACTTTTGTGAGGGGTAATTGACAGTCTAGGGGTATTTTTTACTTAGCTGTTTGCAGGGACTGCCCCAGTTTTAATGTAGGTAAATCTGAGATGGCATTAAGTAAAAGAATATATGAACACACCTACAGTATTAGAAAGAAAAATGTGAACAATGCACTTTACAGGCACCTGCAAGTTGAAACCATACACAATGGTTTTAGGTTTGGAATTTTGGAACATGCAGTAATTGACCCTAGGGGAGGGGACTGGGAAAACTGGTTGTGTTGTAGGGAGACCTACTGGCAGATTAAATTGAATGCAACCAGTTACCCAGGGATCAATGATCATATTTCAATCAAACCTCATCTAATTAAAAAAGCAAAAAGATTTTAGCCACCCACATAAACTTATATTGTTCTTATTGGGCAACCACAATATGTGTTTAAATATTCTGTATTAATGTACTTTATGAATGGAAAATAGTGCAATATTTTAAACACATGTATTTATGTTTTATATACTTTTCATATATTTTGTGTTTTTCACTTTGCTATGTAGTTTTACTTTTAGAGCAATGAATGTAAATGTCCCTTTAAGGGATTTTTGGCACCTTTCTTTAAAGGAAAGAGTGTTTATACTGGTCTGTGTTTGTACGTGTTTGTTTTACTTGAAAAAGCCCAGCACTACGGCTAGGCGAAAGCGCTTGTATTTATCTGTGGAATAAATTATTTATTGCTTTCCGGTGCATCCAGTCCATTTTTTCAGTTACTAGTTACCAGTTTTATGGTCTGTGTTCTCCACGTTTTGTTTGGTAACTTGGACAAGTGGATGGGGAACCAGAAATTCACCCATGATTTGGCATCTATGTCTCTAATGGACACAGGCACCCTTTAAATCGTTCATCTCCCAGGCCCCCACTTATAATTGTTTCATCTCCCAAGTCCCTGCTTACACTCCCAGTGGCACCAGAACTTGTCAGACATTTGGGATGCATGACTAGTGGTCATTAGGATAGTACATACATATGAACCTATGAACCTGTGAATTTGTGATCTTTGTAGAGTCCTTTAGAATCTCCAGAATGACTCTGGATATCCGGTGAAAGGATGGGAAAGCATACAGGAAAATTCCTGTCCAAGGAAATGAGAATGCATTTGTTTACCAGGCCTGCTTGTAAGGAGTTCTGGATCAGAATTTTGCCAGTTGTTTGTTGTAAATGGAGGAGAAAAGATCTACTTGTGGTGTTCCCCACAGCTGGATCTAATCCTGAATGACCCCCTGATTCAATTTCCAATCATGAGGGTCTGTCCTGGCCCTTTTCAGCCTGTCTGCCACAATGTTTTGATTTGATGGAATGTAAGATGCCTGTAGAGTTGGATTGTGCTGAATTGTTACATCCCTGGCTACCATGGTTAGCCTGCATGTAGGATAATATCTGTTACCCCCTTGTTTGTTTATGCACCACATCACTGTGGCATTGCCTGTAATCCCTTGTAGAGGCCCTGGGGACCATAGATAATTGAGAATGATGACGGCATTTATAACTAAAAACATCTTTTTTATGTTTTGTGTGTTTTTTATGGTCCATCTTTTTTATTCCAAAGATCCTGTATGTTTAACTCTACAGACAGAGCTCCCCAAATAAAGTCTGAGGCACCCATTGTTAAAGACTGCATTACAGCTGGAAGGGGAAAATGAGAGACCTAGATTTAAATAAAACTGGTTTCTCTGCCAAAGCATTTCCCTTTTTACAAATCCCAAAACTGGAATTTGAAAAGTTAGTTGGGTGTGATGTTGGAACCATACAGATTTTAGGTACCACTAAATCTTTCACATGAGAAGTTTGGCTAGAGAAATCATGAGAAAAATAGATGCCACAAATCCTAAAAGCCAGAGAAACTCCCTCACTGAAGTCCTTGCCTAGTGGAAAACTCAGGAATAGATCTAGATATAAATCTACTTTTTCCTGTGAAAGAAAAGTTCTTTGAACTGATGTATCTAGGAGACACTCCAGAAATACAATCCTGTGGGCAGTGGGTCAAACAAGTCTTTAGAATGTACTCCTAGAAACCCAGACTGCAAAGGAGATTTCTTACCCAAGTGGGAAATTCCTGACACTTTAATAAAAACTCTGCAAAGATAAGCAAGTCATTTAAATAAGATAAAATGTGAACACCTTGAAGTCTGTGATAGGCTATCAGTGGAACTAGGCACTTTGTGAATACCCTTGGAGCAGTGTATAACCTTAAGGGTAATACAGAGAAATGATATAGCGCTGAAACTGATAGTGTAATCTACACACAGAAAACTTTAAAAAACATTTGAAATCTGAGGCTACAGGAATATGATGATAAGCATCCTTTAAATACAATTACAAAAAGGGGGAATAAAAGCTAACTGATTGTGACGAGACAACATTTCTGAAATTTTACACTTAAAGATCTAGGATTGGTCTCCATAAGGCTTCTTTCTTTGGTACCAGAAACATTTTTGAATAAAAACCTTTCCCTGTTATCGAAAGAAGAACATGTCATGTGACCCTCTGAATCAACATATTCTGAGCGACAGGAGGGAAAAAGAAGTTTGATCTGGTGGATATGGAGGAATCCTCTGAAAAGGAGCGAGGGACTCCTTATCAGAGATCGATGGACTAGAATTTGCCAGCTGTCTCAATGATGGGTTACTCTTAGAAATCATTTGTCTGAGATACCTATTGCCAAACAGATAACCGGGGAGCCAGATTTTGGGGAAGACTTAAAGAATTGCCAGGGTGGGGTTCTACAATTTATAGATAGTCATTCAGACATGTTGGACTGTCCTGATTTCTGGGAAGCTCCCCCTTTCTTTTCAAAGCCCCTTGCCAATGATTTTTGAATGTCTGCTTGTCAGACGTTTTCTGAGTTCTACTTCTTCTGCTTTTTATAAAAGGTCTGGAATTAGTTGTAAAACCTTTAACAAATGTGGAGAAGAAAGGCTGAAAAATCTGAGTAATCCCTTGAATCAGTTTCCCTCTTTTATCATACTTTTTCAGGACCTCAGCAGCAGATGGTCCAAAAACAGCCACACTAGCCAATGAGGAATTACAATTTTCAGTTTTAATATCCTCAGGTAAATTTTGAGGATGTAACCAAACAAACCTTCTCATAACAGGTCCAGCAGCAGCTGTTCTGAATGAGGTATCAGCTGAGTCGTAAGCACAATTCAAAGAATGTTTGGTAACACAGTGAGTGTATTTAGAGAAGATAATTTCCAAAAAAGGGAAAAGTGTCTGTAATAGTCCTCACATTCTTAACTAAAACAAGCAAAAATTTCAACTTGTGAGCTTCACAGCTAAGCATTCTAAAAATAAGTGTGGCAGAGGTGTGCACTTTTTTTTCCAAATCTGTAAAAGGCTTTTGCAGCCTTATCAGAGATCAATGGACTAGAATTTGCCAAATATTTTGCTATAGCAGCATTTGCCAAGGAAATCACTCCAGAGTCATATCTGGGATTACAAAAAAAGCTTATAAGATTGATGAGCCGCCCAGTATGTTAGAGGCTTTAATAAAGACATCCTCCAAAGCTGACAGAACATGATAAACATGAGTGAGTTGAGGAAATTCCAGATGTAGTAAATCACAACATGTTTCAAAGAAACTGTGATTTCATTATGTTCCCACTGAAACAATTGGTTCACCCTAGATATGGTTTCAGAAAAAGAAAATTATTCCATGGACAGTTAGAAGAAATATTCTTCTCAGAATCAGTTACCTGAGGAAAAAAACAGAAGTTATTCCTTCACAACAATTTCTGTTTATCACACTGTTAAACCAGAAAATGATGAATTCCTTTATTGATTATTAGTAAAACCAGAATGAAAAGGATCAAGAGCCTGGACTAGGCCCTGAGCTATGTCCAATAAATCATCCCTGTGTAAGGTAATTAAGGTGAGGGTTAGGTGTTGGTATAATGATTTAGGTGTTTACCTCACACACACATGATATAAAGTTAAGTTTGATTCTTACATTTCGTCACTGGTTATTGGCTAGAGGTGTAATAGTCTTCAGACTGAAAGGCAAGTGTTTATTGGTAGCTTGGTGCAATGGTTAAAATTTTACCTGAGAAACACAAGGTACAGGGTTGGATTCTCACCTACGAAAGGGAAATTGACTAGGCCTAAAATGGCCCACAAGGGCAGCTAACCTAGTACTTGCCTGTAAATATATACATTTCTGCTTTTTAACAGGAATTTCCATAGATGCAGGTGGGCTTCTGTCATGAAAATCACCCTGGGAAGCAGACATCCCAGTCCAGCTAAGTAGAGGGACATTCCTCTCTCCTTCCCCAATGACCTGAAGAGTGGTTCTCCCATGCTCAGTCAGGGCATTCCACTAGCTGCACAGGATATGTCCAATCTCCAGTCCATATTGGCTGAAGGGACTGCACCAGAGGAAACCAAGGAAGAAGATGACTGACTTGAGAACCCAAAATGGCCACAGCCAATTCACCCATCTGCATCTGAGGAATGTTAGTAGCCTGCTGAATGGATAAAGGATGTCTGAAATATCTCCCTCCTTATTGAAGCTAGAGGAAATAAACATGAAAGAACTGGTAAGCTGTTTTATGGTAAGGATGAGAATGAAGCCTGAAGTCTGGGTACCACTGACAGTAGTAGTTGGTAAAAAAGGTAAGTATCAGAAAAGTAGGGTTCTTACCATAATATGCCATGACAAGCACCACAAACACTTAGCCCAGCCCCTAAAAACAGTTAAATGAAAGCTTTCTTCCCCAATATATAATTTAAACAATATTTTTAACAAGTTTTACACTAAAGTAAAAAATAGAACCACAGTCTTCTGATCAAAAAGTCATGTGACAATCCAAAAAAAACTCAAAAATCCTAGCATAAATCAAAAAATTTCACAGAAAAAAGTATTATTTCTATCATAAAATAAATTATGGAAGGTTTCTTCCCCAAAGGGGAACTTAATTACTGAGCAATGGAGAAATGCTAGCCAATTGTCAATCCTCAAAAGCCTGCCAGAGGAGCACTCTTCAGCAGTAGGAAAGGTTTGAAGGGCTGTTGTACAGACTATTGATTTTGTACACTTCTGCTTGAGCTATCAACAGTCTAGGTACATGGAAGGAGCTGTGAAACTTTGGAAACTGCCTGACTGTTTTATCATGTTTAAGTCTACTGCATTAGATCAAATAACGAACATCAGATGGTCAAATAAATTGTAGTAATCTGATGATAAAATAAATACAAGTACAGATAAATACAAAGCAAAAACAGAACATTGCGGACTAAGAATGATCTATCTGCCTTAATTAGTAAGTGATTTTGTCAGCATTCTCCAGGTGTCTTTCGACCTTTTAAATAATATGTTACCCAAGGCCTTGAATATGTATATTAGGTACATTACAATGATGATGGAAGCCATCTGTAGATCATACTTGAACAGATCATCTTTGATTCCACATGCTTTTACATTCACCAGTCTGTTCACCTAGTCTAGGTCTCCTCCAGGACTTCAAGCATCACTGAATATGCCCTTAGCTTCAGTCCTCCCCCATATGGACCACAGCAGCTACCCTTTGGTGCTTTCTGCACACCAGGAAAAAAAACTGATATATAATTGCAGAACAATTAGTTCTTCAAGCACATATGCCACTTTCCCAAGCTCCTATTAGTCAATATCCTGGTGCTTAAGTCCATTAATTGGCCACTACAGGCTTCATTTTAAGATTCATGTTTCTAAAATAAATTTAAGACAAAACAGTGTGTAGGAAACTTCTCTGTGTGGAAGATTTTCAGTCCATATATCTGTAGTTAATCACTGTATATTAATCAGATCAGACAAAAGTAGTAGAAGTAGTGAACTTAAGCTCATCTTAATTAAAAAAAAAAAATAATAACAAATATATAATCGTACAGAATTACTAAGTATTTGAAAGTAATCCAAGCAAGGCAGGCAGTCTGTTTCCAGTCGAAAATCCTATATTAAGTACACAGACAAGCGATCCAAGTAAAACAAAAATAGAGTAATAGTTTCCTCACAAGCTTTCTAAATATATATATATATATATATATATATATATATATATATATATATATACTTTTTATCAGGCAAGGGAGTGGTTTATTCTGCTGTAAAACAAAGTGTTAGTGGTACACATGTTAAATTCATATCCCTTCCCCCATCAGTGTGACATTCGAGCTGGTCTTCCCTGCTTAGTAGCTATCATAATAATATATAACCCTTATGTACTTTAAATAAAATTTATAATGATGTGGTACCTCTTATGTAACCAGATTATTAAGTAGATTATTAAGTCTGTGATTTTATCCAAGACAATATACTACATGGCTGGAAATATATCAACCTTAGTCCATTTGGCAATCAAAAAATATATCTATAAATATATACATATACACTTTGTATGTAAAAACTCAGTTGTAAAAATCATATTCTATTTTCATAACCTGTTGTTAACAAAGATCACTTTCGTCCTTCTAGACTTCTTTAGGTCTGTGTACAAGAACCCTAAAAATTATCTATAAAAATCTATATAATTGTAGAATTAGTATTGTTATTACACATCATTTTGAATAAAGTGGGAAAAAGAGAACCAGAAAAAGAAAAAATAATAAGAAAAAATGTATGATGATGGAAACAAAATATACACTTAAATTACAACTGATTTAAAATGGTATTTAAAACCAACTGGTAGAGTAAAATAAAATAAAATAATATTAGTCATGTAAACAATGTGGCAATTTTCTAAGTTCCAATGCACTTTTAATTGAACAGTAGTAGTTTAGTCCAGGCTTCCTAAAAGAGTTCAGCTTTAATTGTCACATGAGTTCATGTTTCTCCAGAATATTCGGGATGTCTCCTTCAAGATCACCCATGTCTATGTGATCCAGGATCTGGAACTTAAAACCTGTGTGTGTTTTATGAAGAGAAAGGTGTTTGTCTAGTGCATTATTTTTACATCCGGAGCGGATTTCTGACAGATGACATGAAATTCTACACTTGAGTTTATTTACAGTCTTGCCCACATAGAATGCATCACATTCATTGCACTGTGCCCTGTAAATTACTTTTGTAGTGTTACAGTTACTCCCTGCACTGGTCTTAATGATTTTCTTTAAATAAGGGCAATAAAAACTATCACCTTGCTGTATAAATATACAAAATGTACAATTAGTTTCACATCTTTTAGTGCTTTTCTCATATGGTCTAGGTTTTAATTCAACAAAACTTCTAATGTTCCTGGCCTTCCTATGAACAAAGGATGGGGCTTCACCTAAGATGTTAATCAGAAAAGGGTTTCCTGTAACAATGTCCCAGTTTTCTTCAATAATGTTTTTGATACTGCGATAATCCAAAGTGTATGTCAGGATGCAGCTATTTTTGCATTTGTTATTCTCTGTGGAATTTCATAACATTCTCCTACTGGAGAAGTTGAGTGAAGGTGCTTCAGTCCTTTTTAGTTCTATAATGGGTTCCAGGATGTTTTTTAACATCTAACTTTCATAGCCTCTCACTAGAAAATCATTCTCTAGGTTGTTCAGGTTTCTCAAAAATGGTTCCATCTCTGTGGTAATTCTAGCTAATTTATATAATCTATAGCCTTGGGACTTCACTACATTATACTTGTTTTTTGTAAGATGTAGACTTTTACTGTGGAGTAATAAGTTAACCCTCGTTGGTTTTCTGAACAGATCAGTGGTGATTCTGTTATTGTTGGTATCCTTGGAAATCTGCATATCTAAGAAAGTGGTTGAAGTACAGCTATGGGAGGAGGTAAACTTCAGGAAGGGGGTTGTTTGATTGAGGTAAGTGATAAAATCTCCAAGCTGCAAGGTGTCACCTTCCCACATAATAAAGATGTCGTCAATAAAACGTAAATAGCATGTGATATGCTGTATGTAGTCTGTGTTGTTTAAAACAAAGTCCTCTGCTTATGCTGTACTGGCAATGTCGAAAAAGGCCAAAACTTGCATGTGAGGTTTGGTTTTATTGGCCTGAATGTAACCATAAAGAGTTAAAAAGTAAGAAGTTAAAAGTCATGGGCATTCAGAAGCCATGTAGCTTAAACACTGGTGTATATGTAAGGGGTCTTTTGCATTTATATTCAAGGTATTACACAATGAAGAATCTAGCATGGCTGGTTCTTTCTTGTAGTTTTTCCAGATTTTTCCTTTGAACTCGGATCCCAAGTAGGAACATCTTCAGTGTAGACAGTCAGATAAAGTGTGCACAGGTCTGATCAGGATGCCCCAGTATGACATAATCCAGGCAACTGCAGGGAGCTTTTTTAGCATGTCCTACTCACTGCCCCACCCCAATTCCCAAAGTACATTACATATGTACAAACCTGGACTAGTGGCAATTGTCTCTACCCTATTTACTATTATAATATTTATTTATTTATTTATTTCCCTTGTCCCTCACTGGTAAGCCCCACTCTCACTTGGGATGGACAAGGTGGTAAAAATGGCACCCTGCCCTATCAAACCAGCTGGCTTTCTGGGATCACGTCCTCTAACCAAATCCAAGACACCTGAGTCATAGTCAGGGCTACATCCCTCTACACCATGGAGCTGACATCCTGGGCTGCCTTATTTTGAGATAGGCTGTAGTCTGCTGGGTAAGCCAGACCTCTGGACATGTTTGGCAAGGGATAATATGGGATCCAGGGCATGGCTAAATGTCAGAGCACCACTAGGGCTCCAAAAAAACTTTCTGCTAAAATACACTTTTAAATTATTCTAAAGTGCACCTTAATTTAAGTTATGCCTACTTTTATTAGGTTAATGACAGAGATTAACAGCAAAACACCCTTGTCCCTCATGGATAGGAGCAACAGGTAAATGTCCCAACATGTCCCTGTTCTGCTCACTTCTGAGTCATTCATATGCAAAATATAAGAGTAAAAACTACCATGGGAATGTAAGGCTGGGCTTGTTAAGATCTTCACAGATCAATGCAACCTATGAACCTATAAAGGTAAGCAACCCTTACCTGAACTTACCTTTGCTGGCATTGTAACCTGTGTTATACTTTTAGAAAATGAAATACTTTTATCAACCATTAGCACAGTCTGTGAGAAATTTTATGCAGAACATGTCTGGTTTACATGTTATACTCTCCACAGTAACTGGCAACTATGTGCAATGAAGCATTCACACTAAAATGTTTGCAGACAAAGCCTTTTCTACAACCCAGATGAGCAGGGTTTGATTACCATGTCTGGCAATGGAGCAGCCAGGCAAGGAGGGCAAATATTCCACTATGTGCAATGACAATAGACTGTTACTGTTTATCTTCCATGATGCTTACCAAACACAAGGAATTTTAGACAAAATTGATCCTCAAGTCAGCAACAACACCATTAACATAACATAGGTTATTTCAACATAATTATAATTGTAACAATATGCATGTCAACATATCATATTGTTCATTAATAAAATAAATGAAATATTGGTGAAGAACCTAACCAGGGAAAACGGCATTCTTGACAGAGTACTAAATAACAGAGAACATGTTTATATAATGCAGAGTGCTACCACTTCCTTTGCATAATCAGGTCATGATACCATCACATTTACTTTTAAAACTGAGAGCAACTTTATTACAAATAGAATAACTTTGCTAGAATTTTCAAATGGCAACTACATGGAAATGTGTACAAACCTTCCTTTTGATTGTTGGGGAGGTAGTTCACTGAGAGAGACAAGCTTGTCGATGTTGCAATGTACTGCACAGGTATATCTTAAAATCTGTCCCAGTTAAACACAAATACAGACAGAAGTTCCATTGTCCTGAGTTGTTGATAGCTCAGGTGGATGTAAACAATCATGTAGCACCTACTGAAAAGAGTAAGAGAAGTTATCTGATGTCCTGCCCAACTGTCCCCAAGTGGCATGACTACAACTATGGGTCTCTCCTAAAAAGAAGCCACTAACCTAGTCAACTAAAGATAAATTAAAAAAAAAAAAACAATTTCTAATGACATATGAGCAATCAGAGATTAGGTCAGCTATTTTTTTAAGAATATAAAACAAGCAATGTGTAAGAAGTATTTTTATTTTTATTTATTTTATTTTAACATTTGTTGACCGGGAAAGTTCGACTAGGTTCCACAGAGCCTGTTTTCAGAGGAGGCCCGGGGAGAAATGCTCCAAATGCATGTCTTTGGAATGTGGGAGGAAACCCATGCGAACACAGGGAGAACATGCAAACTCCACACAGAAGGCACCCCAGCCGAGAATCGAACAATTTAAATTAAAAAACAAAGGAAACACATAAAAACATGATTACTATAAAAGCTCATGTGTTAGAGGCTTTAGATCAAGTACCTCGACCATTATCCATGACAGCTCAGATGATTAAAGTTCTAGCTTGTTTAGGAATTTCTCCCTTTAACCAAGGGTACAGAGTTTGAATCCTGTTATTGCCATTTGCCTTTTGTGTAAGTCTGAGCAAGCCGTTTAATCAGACAGTGCACCTGACAAAAGACACCTCTGACCATACCTCTCAACTGTCCAGATTTTTACAGAATGCCTAGATTTTTACCACATATTTTGGTCCGCTGCTCATAAAACGTGGTATTCTTGCAAATCATTGAAGATTGGAATCACTAAATAATGTCAGATATTTGAGTTTCAGACTTCATATCCTTCAGAAAAAAATGTATGCACAACACGTTTTATTCTAGCAAGCAATATTTAAAATGTGTACCTATTTTGGGGTCTTTGTCCCTGTTACATTTGTCTTTATCCAGATTTCTTGTGCTAAGAAATTGAGAGGTATGCTTCTAGCCAGTGACTTTACTTAATAAATACATTAAAAAATATTTTTTAGTGGATGTTAGTTAACCTATGGCTTATTATGCCAATCGATATGTTAAAAATTTATGCATTTTAAACTTTTCATAAGACCTCTAAACAATGGCCCAGCTATGCAGCTTTGGAAGAATGGTTGACTTGTTTCTTTTTGATTTGAACTATTTTTCAAATTACAAGTTAGCCTCAAAAAGAAAAGAAAGAGAGAGAGGGAGAGAGATTTGCCCCCAACCCCGGTGCAGAAAATCTCCATGGCCAAGTTTATTAAAAAATGTTTCATTGACCCCCCCTTTAATTATTATCTGGCTAGAGATCAGCTCATTTGCAATATACCTGTCTAAAACTGCCACTTGGATCCAACTGCAGAAAATTCTCCATTCGTATTACTGCCACGCAGCAAAGCATTGTTCCTATCAAAACATGATTCATGGACTGCAGAATGTCTGTCTTTTAACTGTTGAAAGTCAAGCTCTTCTTTGCCATAGTACATCATTGCAGTGTAGTCCTGAAGAGGACAGCTATATTTTATTTTTTCACTAAGAAAGTATATTGTGAAATTATGAATTGTAACAGAATAATTATATATATTATTTTAATAAAACTGATGACATGTTTCACTAAACAGCCACAAGGTTTCAGATCATATCTTTTTATGAAATCTGAAATCAGGACGAATGTAACAAATGTGTTACCTGCCATATTTTTTGCTATATGGTTCCAAGCACTATCTTCATGTGGATTACTTAGAATGGACATTCATATATTGTGGCTTGGCTATCAAACAGATAACTGTCTTGACTTCTTCAATCATTCTTTAATTAACTGCTTTATTTTCTCCAAACATATTGTTATTTAGAAATTTTGAAAAATCACCTGAATAATTTTATGCTGGCCTAGGAAAGCAGAGAGTACCTTAAACTCTGCGGTAGTTTAATCCCCTCACTAATTCTCTGTCTTAGCTCAAACATAAAAGGCACACTGCTGCTGAAGGGTTAACTAACTCAGAAGTTGTGTGAGTATCTTCTTGAAAATACATGAACTTCCTAGGCAGAGAGTGCCTTGGGGAAACCGTATGCAGTCTCAACTTCTATTCACACTCCATGATTGTGTAGGATTTATGCCTACAATAAGGCACTTGCCCTGGACTTACTAATTATTTGGCAAAAGATGAAGAGCAAAGATGTTTAAACACATCAGAATTGTTAAGGATATATATATTTTATGTTCTTATGAGGTGTCTGTGAAGGTGAAACACTATACAGTTAAATTCCAGGTTTAGTCTAGTGACAAAATGAACAGAGAAGCAATGCACACCCTGACGTTTAAGTTTTTATTTTTATACCACATAGTTCGTATTTTATTTGTGAGGTCAGCTACTTCAAGAAGAAACTAAACTCCACCCTGATAGCTTACTGTATGTCAAAGCAGAACATGTGTACTAGGTTCAAACTGAGAGAGCATATCTGTGTCCTTTTGGGGTCTGCATCCAAACATGTTTACGGTGCACTGTAACCTGACTTCTTGTGCTTAACTAAGTCATATCATTATGACAACAACCTGATAAATTCTAAACTAAAACAGACTGAAGTAATTTCTATATTAAAACAGAGGAGCTTTTCAGCACCTTAGATATGTAGCTTTTTAATCCATGGGTAGCGTGCCAGACAGTCTAAGAAATAAAACACAAAATACTGTTATTTGTAATAAGCATATCAACATGTACTTCAAATTATTTAAATTACAAATAATTTCTACTTTTATATATATATATATATATATATATATATATATATATATATATATATATATACTTCAAATCTGAGTGATTGTTAAATGTGATCTCAGTTTATTAAAAAAGGGCCTGAGGTCACTTTTCTGGTGACCCGAAGCCAAAGCTTAAGCACAGGTGATGCCCTGAAGCTATATAATAAGAAGTCATTCCCTAGATGTAGGAATATTTTAACAACAACACTGGTAATTTGCTTCTTGCTTTTCCTTACATGCACACCTTGAAAAAGAAAACACTTTTGTTATTGCTATTCCTAAATATTACTTCATCTAACCATAAACAGTTCCTCTACTTATCTTCCAGAATCAGAAGTGTTCATCCAGAAACAGCAGTATTCCCATCTAGGTTTCAGATGACCATTTTACCTAGCCTTTCTGTGCTGCTCATGAATCTGCCACGTCGATTCATTTTTTTTTTGTTGTTGTTGAGATTATGACCGTTATTATGGTTTCATCTGAGATTTTTTTTTTTGATGTGGTTGTGGGTGGTGTCTTTCAAATTCCAACATTTTTCCTCTACTGGAGGAGTCTGCTTAGCTGTACAAAGTGTTTAGCATGCACAGTCATAGATTTTTTTAAAGGCACAGCAGTGAAACACCAAGTTATTGCATGGTTATTATATGATGCTACAGATGATAACATTTCAATAGGGATTTAGGCCATAGTTCAAAAACAGTATTTTCTGTTCTCAAATAAAAAGCTACATTTCAGATTTAAATTCACTAAATGCTAGCTAGGTATGTTAGAAATCATGTTGTTAATATGTTTTTCACTGGTTAGGTGTAGCGACATTTCTCTCTCTTTTCAGCAAAATACAACTCGAGGTTTTATGACTGTTAAAAAATGTATCACTTTTATTTCAGTTATTTTGTTAGCCAATAGCTTGCTTGATGCATGTGGCAGATGAAATTCCATGGCATTGTCCCAAGCAATACAATAACTGCTACAAAATTCCTTCAAAATGCCTAAATGATAGATCTGACTACACACTTTCCATAGTGAAGATGCTTTATGTTTGTCTAATGTGCCCCCATGTGGTAGAGAATAATATTACAGAAAAACACAAGACATCGACAATAGTTTAGTGCACATTGTTTTTTTTGTTTTGTTTTTTTTGTTTTTGTTTTAACTGTTGCTAACCCCACTGGTGTCTATTTTGGATTTTCACCCTACTTCTTATGTTTTTTTTCTATTTTATACCTTAATGAGACCTACTATAATGCATCTTGATTCCAAGTAAGAAAGCCATTATTTGAATTAATATCCTATGCATTGATATTTTGGAAAAAAACACTAAGAGGAATGAGGCCCATTTTATATCTCTGGTCTTTCTTCAGTATACAATGCTATTACAACATGCCTTGCAGGCATGTTTTCAGAGGGTAATGCCTGATAAATGGACTAAGGCTGGAAACATATGCTTTCTACAAATCACTTTGATCTGTCTGTCTTTCCTGCAGGAGTAACCCTATCATAAGGAGTCCTAATTCATCTAATTCCTTGGCCAGATTTCACAAACCTCCATATTTGCAGTAAGAAGTATATGCAAGGTACCCATGTGTATATGTACTAGCTCTTAACAGGTTTAACAGGTCTTAGCACAATGCTTTTTTTGGCAGAATGTCTGGCCTCCCAGTAGATGTAAATAAAATAATAAACGCGTAATCAGATGACCTGTTAATAGTAATGGTGGCCACTGCCTCAATGGCAGTGAATTAAGTCTTCCCTATGTCCTTCTTTTCCACTGACTGGCAAACTCTTGCAACCATCTGGCCATCATACCTGTCAACTGTACAGATTTTTGCAGAATTTCCAGATTTTTGCTTTATATTTTTGGTCCGTTTTTCATAAAATTGTGGCTTTCTGGCAAATTAGTGGCAAATCATTGAAGACTGAAATTAGAAAATAATGACAGACATTTGAGTTTTAGACTTCATGCCTTTCAGAAAATTCATGTTAATGCAAAACCTGCTATTCTATCAACTTTCTAAGTTTGTAAGACCAATATTTCAAAAGTGTCCCCATTTGTACTACTTTTTTATGGCTTTGTCCAGATTCCTTACTCTAAGAGTTTGAGAGGTATGCTGGCCATCCAAGCAATGATAACAGTCTGACTAACACCTTTAGAGACCAACAGTAAATGGTATTCAGCTGATCACCCTTACTCATCTGGTCAGTGGTAAGATTTGGCTGCTTACTACCACACAATCTCCAATTCCTTCTCCATCCTAACTTGGCATAAACTGGAACACCTTCCAACCAGAACAAGAACACCATCTGTGCATGTTTCCTTACTAACATCTTTCCTATCCTAGTAATGATCGCAGCACTACGGCTTTTTTATATCTAGCCTATTGGTAATGTTCACAGCGCCACACCTTCACATTTAGCTGTTCGGTGACTCGAGTTCATTCCTAGCAATCACATACATGCCAGTATACTTGAAAACCATTGCCTTCTTTCATTTCCTGTCAGGCAGTAATCAGATCTCCTGCCTACTCCCACACATCTTCTGACTGCATGCCCATATTTATGTCCAGCTCATTAACAACCATGGCATTGTCCTGACTACTAGCAGTGTCTCTTTTTAAGCCTAACAAGCATTTCTGTTTTCACTCCCCATCCGTGACATAGTAGGAATCAGCCACAATGACTCTCTTCTTCTCATCTGGGAAAGCAATCACCTCATTCCCAACCAGTGAGGCAGCATCAGACACGGCAATGTTTTAATATACATATCCCCTCCTTAGGTTTGCTCAGATAATTCTGGTTTATGCAGAACTGCAATGCACAGCTCTTAGAACATGTGAATTACATTACAGGCTGTGGTCTTAGTTATTTAAAAAAAATATGGTCTTTTATATAGTAAGGAGTTCTGGTACCCCCTTAACCCCCATTACTGTTTATTGTTTGAAAAGGTGGGGGGGGGGCTTAAAGGGAGGAGAATCAGTCCCCCTTACTAATAAAACAAAATTTAGAGTTAAGGGGATCATATGTATAATAAAACATTGCCATTTTCACTGCAAAGTTCAGAGTTCATGGGTATATACTAGGCTAATGACCACCAGGGCCTTAATAAGCCTAGCTGTGCAATCCAACCCAGTTGTGTTCGGATGCATCATGAGCATTTATTAGAAGACAGTATGTTAGTTAATAGGTTTCTAGAGGTTATGTGGGAGGGTATGCTAGTTCAGGCATTACTGTCTGCTTCTGACTATCAGAACCTGAGGGCTAGACCCAGACAGAATTTCCAATTTCCCATCCATTGGTCAAGGTTATGCTTATATAGAGTTAGGGATGAACTCTGCTTCACATGGATGGGAAGCCTGTTCCAGAGAATGAGGATCCTCTGAGACACATATCTATCTCACTAACATGTCTTATTTATTTCACAAGTAAAATTTAAATCCTTGGATCTAGTGGTTCATATGCTGTTCATTTTGTAGATGTGCAAAAGTTCCATCAGAGCTGGACTAGAAGAAGCCTTGTATGATAGGCATAGATCACCTCTCAGTCACCTGTAGGAGACAGAGTATAAAGATAGGACTTTAAGGTAATCCCTATAGAACAATGTCATCATACCCTGGATTATACAAGTAAGGAACCTTTTTGGGCATTTCAACTCTTGCATATGTTTGGTCAGGTACATGCTGAAGGGGGCATTATACTCCATGGTGGGTCTGATAAGGGCCAGATAAAGGGGCACTATGATTTCATTGTACGTGGATGTCATACACTTGCTTATAAGTTGGGCGACCTAGAATGATTTTCTTACTACCTTGGTCACATGTTGGTCAAAGGCCAAATTACTGTCTACATATGTTCCCAAATCCTGGACTACTGGGTCAACTCTTCGGGTGTCTTATCGATGGAGTAATTAGCTTAGATGGCAGTTTTCCCAAAAGGCACTATAATGTATTTCTTTGCATTGAGTGTTTAGTCTGTGACTTTGGCACCAGTCATTTATATGTGTTAGACCCTCTTATAAAATGTTTGCATCATGGGAGACTCTATGATAGCTCCCAGTTTGCAGTCATTTGTGAACTTGGTCAGCCAAAAGCCCGTGACATTAGCTTTTGCGTCCAAGAAGTAGATGCAAAATATAAGCGATTTTAGCAAAGAGCCCTGAGGTACCTTGCTGGTGACCATTCTCTTAGTGGAGGTGGTATCACCAATCCAGACTTCCTTGGTCCTGTCTATGAACCAGCTGGAAATTCAGTGAGGTATGCATTAGTTTATGCCCAGTTTGGTGAGTTTGTCAACTATACCTGTGATGGTGCTGTGGTAGTGCTGTTGCCTCACAGTAAGACGTTGTCCTGTTCGATTCTCAGCAAAAGCGTCTTCTGTGTGGAGACATGCGTGAATGGGCGTACCTTCGTTGAAGGTTGTGCGTCAGGGCTGGCAACCCGGTACGTAAAAATCTACTGCCAATCATTAGCAGACCGGAGTTCCACTGTGGCGACCCCTAACCGGGAAAAGCCGAAAGATACAACAACCTGAGTGGGGTACTGTATCAAATGTCTTAGCCAGGTCCAGGTAGGTGGTATGCACCATTTTCCACTCATCCATTACATTGGTGACCTTCTCAAAGAAATCTACTAGATTTAGTAGGCATGATCTTTCTTTGAGAAAGCCAGACTGTGTTGCATCCTATGTCTGAGGGTTGCCTTTGTCTTTTTGATTATTTCCATGATAATTTGTTTCATAGATTTGCATATTAGATTGGTCAGACTAATAGGTTTATAGTTTCTAGGGTCAGTAAATGTCCACCCTTGTGAAGTGGGATAACCATTGCAGTTTTCCATTCTTGTGGTACAAAGCCTGTTTGAGACTATAGTTGAAATGTGACTCAAGTGGTCATGATAGGTCATGTTTCCAGCTATTTAGGAGGCATCCTGAGGTATTGTTAGAGCTCATTGAGGCTGGAGTTTTAGCCTTAGTTAGCACTGCCAGGACCTGCTTCCTGTTAATAGTTGGTGGGGGGTATGCTAGTAGGTATTGCATGGAGGGAGTTGGGGGGGTGAAGTTTGAGCTGAATTTGTCAGAAAACAAATCAGCTGCGTCACTCTGCTCAGTGAACGTGGCACCATTGATCATCAGTTCGACATTCTGATGTGTGCTGCCTTTGAGATTTCAGACATAGGCTCATAGGTTCATAGGTTCGTACTAGGCTATCTGCCCTAGGGCATTTATAAGCCTAGCCAGAGTGTGTGTGGCTTTCACCACCCCTTAGGATGAGAATACTACGCCCATTTAGGGTTTAGTTTACTGTGCCTCTGTCTAGTAGTGACACAGAGATGACCCCCGGGGTAAACCTACGATCTCCCATCCACTCGTCAAGATTTCTCTTGAATAGAGTTAGTGAGGGGCTCTGCCTAACATGGATTGGGATTCTGTTCCAGAGTGTAGGGAGCCTCTGGGTTATGAATCTGTCCCTCTAGCACGTCCTATTTATTTCTGTGTTGAGGTTTAAGTCTCTTGCTCTCGTGGCTCTGATGGATTTGGATTTTCTGAGATGGAGCATGTCCATTAATTCCGGATTGGACATGGCCTTGTACGTCAGGCACAGGTCACCTCTGAGTAGGCGGTATGAGACTGAATAGAGCTGGAGTTTTTTCAGTCGGGCAGCATATGACATATATTTAAGACCCTTTATCCTCTTGGTGAGGAACTTCTGGGGTCTTTCCAACTGCTGCAGGTGTCGGGTAAGATACATCCCAAATGGGGCATTGTACTCAATCATTGGCCTGATAAGAGAAGAGTACAGGGGCACAATGACCTCTCTTGATCTAGATGTGAAACCCTTCATGATAAGGTGGGCAATATAGAAGGTCTTACTAACCACTTTGGCAATGTGCGTGTCAAATGAGAGGTTGCTGTCAACCTGGGTCCCTAGGTCCCTGATTACCTCTTCCGTACTTAATGGATTACCACCTATGTGGTAATTTGTGGGTACCTTGTTTTTCCCAAAGGGTATGACTATACATTTTTGGCATTCAGCTTAAGGCCATGGCTCTGGCACCAATTATCCATTTCTATGAGGCCTCTCTGAAGGATGTTTGTGTCCGCTGGAGTATCAATTACGGCGCCCAGTTTGCAGTCATCTGCGAACTTTGTCAGCCACAATCCTCCTATGTTTGCCTGTACCTCGGAAAAATAAATGCCGAATAAGAGGGGTCCCAGGACTGAGCCCTGTGGGACACCGCTTGTGACTGGCTTAGAGTCTGACATAGCTCCAGCAACTCTGACCCTGTGGGTTCTGTCCTTGAGCCAGTTTGCAACCCATCTTGTGACATATGGGTTTACATTTAAGCTGGTGAGTTTGTCTATGATGCCCGAGTGGGGTATTGTGTCAAAGGCTTTTGCAAGGTCAAGGTAGGCTGTGTGAACTGCCTTACCCTCATCAATGGCCTTAGTGACTGTTTCAAAAAAGTCGACCAAGTTCAAAAGGCAGGATCTGCCCTTGACAAAGCCAAATTGGGTAGGATCCAATGTCTGTAGGTCCCCAATGTCTTTGTTTATGAGTTCCATAATGATCCTCTCCATAGCTTTGCAGACCAGGCTCGTCAAGCTTATGGGGCGGTAATTTCCAGGGTCCGTAGAAGCACCGCCTTTGTGAAGTGGGACCACTGTTGCCGTAAGCCACTCTTTGGGTACGTATCCTGTAGTAAGGCTAAGATTAAACAGCAGCCTTATGTGTGGGTTTAGTTCCTCTTGGAGTTCATGTAGCACACAGCCTGGGACACCGTCTGGTCCCATTGATGCTGTGTTTTTAGCTTTAGAGAGGGCGGCTCTCACCTGAGCATCTGAGATGTTAGGGAGGCTACACTCTGCTGGGATAGTTATTTCTCCTTTTGGGGGGGAGGGGGAGGAGAAATTTGCACTGAACTTGTCTGCCAGAATGTTGGCAATGTCAGTGGGTTCAGTGTATTTTGTGTCATTTTGGACTAACTCTGAGCATATCTGGGAGTTTCCACCCAGGTTTCTAACATAGCTAAAGAAGGCCTTGTGATTGTCTTTTGTGTCTTTTGCGATTTTTCTCTCAAAGTTGGCCTTGGATGATTTTATGAGTGATCGTAGTTTTTTGCTAGTACTGATCAGAGATGCCTTCCCTTTTAGGGATTTTGCTCTGTCATATAGTAGCTTCTTCCTTCTGTTGTAAAGTTTGTTTATGGCTGGGGTCCACCAGACCGGGTGCCTGCCTTTGGGGGAATAGGTCTTGGTTTTATTTGGGATTGCATGATCCATGCATTCTTGTAGGTGCCCATAGAAGGCATTTGTAACGGATTCAGCAGTGTGGGTTGTGGTTTCTACTGGCCCAGGGACCTTGAAGGATGCCACTTCAGTCTTAAGAAGTGTGAAGTTGGCTTTTGAGAAGTTCTTCACTGTGGTCTTTTGTGCAGGGGGGGGGGGATGTGGATTTCCAGTGAGATTAATTTATGGTCTGATCTTACCAATGAGGGATATACTTCCGGTGTGGAGCATTTTGTCCCCATGTTTGTGATGATCAGGTCTAGTATATTGTCTCCTCTTGTGGGAATGGTGACTAGTTGTTCCATCGCATTTGAGTTTATGAATTCTAGGAACCTTTGGGCTAGGGTGTTGGGGCTTGAGTAATGTTCCCAGTCTATGTTTGGGTAGTTGAAGTCTCCCAATATGATGGTATTTGGAGAGACATTCATACTCTCCAGTGTCTTCAGGAAGGCTGTGTGGGGTTCCTGAGTTTGAGAGGGTGGTCTGTAGCATGCTACAAACTGTAAGGCAGTTTTGCCTATGGTTAGTTGCACCTGGATGGTCTCCGATGCTTCGTGCATTGCCACTAACCTGGAGGTGTGGGTATCTTTGATGAATATGGATACTCCCCCTCCTTTTGTGGTTCGGTCCAAGTTTTGGGGCCGGAAAGCATGATATGAGGTAAAACCTGATAGTGCTGGGGTGCTCTCAGGAGCCTTGAACCAGGTTTCAGTCACTGCACAGACATCGATGTTCTCTATCTTTATACTCTGTCTCCTATAGGTTACAGTTGTCTTTAGACTGTGAGGCCACCTTGACTTTGTAATTGGCCTTGTTGGACTTAATTAGTCCTCTTAGTTTCCCATTTACTTTAATTACAGAGCACCTATCATTATGAGAGTTGCTCTTCCTGATTTTAGCCATGACCTTTTTCTTTTGTTATATAGCATATTAAGGCTGTGATTTTACCAGTGTTGTTTGTTTTTAGAGTTTATTTTGGGCTTACTTCTAGTAGGTACAGCACCCTCTATACAGCCATTCACATGGTTGTACAGGGTCTCTGTGAACAATTACAAATAGGTTGTTGTGAAGTCGGGGTTGGGAGAGGCATTAACTTTTAATGGACTATTGCTTAATAGGGTGTAGTTTGCTCTGAAACAGTCCTTAACTGTTAGAGGGTTTGCTGAGGTTACCAAGTTGTTTTTTTATTTTGATAGAGACAGTTTTTGTAGGTGGACCTCACCAGTGAGTATGTGACATAGTGGGGGTGCAGTACTGTCCTATACTCATGAGTAAAAGATCCTGTTTGTTTGAACCTCTGGTGGATGTGCATACTATCTGATGAAGGGTATTTGTGTTACTAAACTCCAGAAATCATTGTGCCTACGAGCATGGGGCAGTGTATGTTTCTCAGTCTACAGAGGGGTAGGTAAAGGCTCCCATGAATAGGATATTTGGTTTAATAGTAAATAGGGTATTGGTTTAATGACAAATTGCTTTTATTTTTGTTAAAGCAGACAGGCATGTGCTTATGCAATGTCTTAAATTACTCTGTCCTAGGTGTGGGTGGGGGTTAGGTATAACAAAACAGTACCTTAATCTCGCCTCACAAACTGGCACAAAAGAAATGTGTCAGACCCACACAACTCTGTTTCCTACACAACATGCCAGCTGGTCTTAGCCCCCAGTTCCCTTAATCCCTACACTTCTAAGTTTTCTTGTCCCTATTGTACCATGGTGAGAACCAAGCAGCATATAGTGCCTGTACCACTGAGGTACATAATGATTATTTTTAAGAACTACACCTCAGTGCTGTTTCACTGGGGGTCGGATTCCTTGCCATGTCTACCGTGCACCACTAATCTATCCCTAAAAAACTTTGCCTCCCCCACATGGATAGCCAGGCCTAATGTTCTCCAGTGGGTGGCCAGTATTGCAAAAAGCTTTATGGCAAGCCTCCATATTCAGCCTGGACAGTGCAGTGATGCAGCAGGTTCGATTCTCAGTTGGAGTGCCTTTTCTGTGGAGTCTGCATGTCCTCCCTGCATTCATGTGGGTTTTCTCCGGGTACTCCAGTTTCCTCCCACATTAAAAAGACATGCATCTGGAGTGCTTCTCCCCGAGCCTCCACTGAAAATTGGCGTTGTTCCAAGTTGGCCTTTCCTGGTAAACAAATAAAAAACAAAATAATAACTATTGCTGGATATTAGCTTATATGAATGCTGAGCTGTGTTCTGATTTACAGTGCTGCTTTAAAATCACTTCATGAGAACTTTTGCACATTTGCAAATAAAACATATAAAGTATAAGAAAACACACAGAGGGGTAGAAGACTCCAAACATTTCTGGTATCTATGTCGCACTACTTAAAGTTTATCTGTGTAGGTTTATTTTTTATATTCTGATTCTTGTAAATTTCTGTGGTATAAGTTTTGAATGGTTATGATTTCATGACTACTTCTTGAAATAAAGAACAATAAGGACTTACAAATGCTTTTAGAAGAAAACTTAAAACAACTGCATGTGCTTGGTAATGTGGATTGAAAACAGCTATTTTGCCAGTGTTAATAAAATTCAACATCAACTACTTTATGGACAAAGAAACACTAATCAGATATTTAAATGTATTGTAGTAAAAGAACTGTAATGAGGGCCCAGCTCCCAGTTTGTTTGATATTGCACTGATTAAAAAAAATCTCATATGCCTCAAAAACTGACAATACTCTAAGCGAAATCATCAAAAAAATGCAGAAAACCTGGAAGCAGGAGAGACAAGCGCTGAAACTTAAAACCTTTCCTCCGGGGTATGGTTTGCAAAAGAACAAATGGTGGCATTGCTTAATTTCACTTAAGTGAAGGTATATGGTGGTGTGTAGCTCTAACAGTAAACCTTTCTGTTCCCATATTCTGCACAATATTAAATAACTGAGATTTACCAAAGAAATACTTAGTAGCAGTGATGTAATTAGTAGTAATAATGTAACTTACAACACACAGATAGAAACTCGCAGTTGTTTAAGGTCAGTAACAAAGAATATACAAAACGTGGTATTTAAATTGCTTTAACTGTGTGTAAGAAATAACCTGCAGATTAATTGGTCAGATACTCTCCATACATCACAGCAGTTAAACCTATTTGCTCGGAGGCTAACGTCACATCCTGCCACCACAACACTGGCCTGAAACTGGACTTATACCTCTGTTTAACCTTACTGCATCACAGAAGGCAAGAGAAACGGACAACAGATGGCCATGATTTTTTCTGTTTTGCCTAACCCTCTTTCTAAAAATGCATTCATGTCTCATGTACAATGCAAAAGGACCCTGCATACTGATATAGTTTTCACAGCCCTGCACTGTCCTATTTCAGACTTTTCTCCTTTGTGCATTTTATATTATTTGAAGTGTGTATTTGTGTGTGTGTGTGTGTGTGTGTGTGTGTGTGTGTGTGTGTGTGTGTGTGTGTGTGTGTGTGTGTGTGTGTGTGTGTGCATGTGTGTGCGTGTGTGTGTGTGTGTGTTTGTGTGTGTGTGTGTGTGTGTGTGTGTGTGTGTGTGTGTGTGTGTGTGTGTGTGTGTGTGTGTGTGTGCGTGTGTGTGTGTGTGTGTGTGTGTGTGTGTGTGTGTGTGTGTGTGTGTGTGTGTGTGCGTGTGTGCGTGTGTGTGTGTGTGTTTGTATATACATGTGCATGCATGTGTGTGCTGCATGTATCTGTCAGAATGACAAAGAGAAAGAGGCAGGTAAGAAGGCACAGAGCAAGTTATACATGCATCTGATGTTGCTGTCATATTTTGGATGACAGTTAAAAATAAATAGCATATGTGCCACAAAACTTCCAATCCTCATATTTCTTAGAAATACAGTTTTATTTTAATTTGCCTAGCACTTTGCACAATACAACTAAAATATTTTCCACTGAACAGCTAAATACAAAATATTTGTATAACAAACATTCAAATCTGATTTTACATTTTGCATTAAACATATCTCACTTTGAAAGTCACTTAAAATGAATTCATATTAACTCGACTGGAAGTGCTCATATTCTGGTTAGGAAATGGCTTGTGATATAAGTACTGACTAGCACTATGCGTAGATTTTGAAAAAAATATGTATTCGAGGTACACATTGTGATAAGTCTCAGCTGGGGAGAAATTCGTAAAGCAGGCTAGGTGCAACATCAGGCCAATGTTGAGAGAAGAAAAGATGTCCCAAATTCTTAGCTGCTATTAACAGAGGGCACTCTAATAGAAATTATGTATTAAGATGTTTCATAACGTATTGGCACGTTCTATTTGCTGATAATGTACCAGAAACAGAAACTGTACCAACTGCACCATATAACCCCAGAGTACACTTCAGCATCTGAGGAATTCACATTGAGATGCTTGCGAAAGGACTATCGAGCATGTGCAATATAAATCCACCGCAGACATGTCGAGGAGCTAACTATATGCATTTTCTTTAACTGCATCATAAATAATAAATATTGACCATAGCAGAACACAGACAAGGTCTGTGCACTTGTTCTTTCAGGTTTCATTTGGAAAACAAACAGGAATAGTACAGAAAGCCAAATTACCTATCTGCATCAAAAGAATATTAAGACAGTGGAAGTTTGGGTAGGGCATCATATTACTTTTTGGAGGGTAGAGTTCAATTACTGAACCAATATATAATTTTCAGTGCATTTAAAAAGGGAGTCCAACTGGAATACTGGTGTTGCAGGCTTGAGGTTTTAAAAAAAAAATCCCTTAATGCCCAAACCGAAACAGAATCAACTCTAACAGACTGGCAGCACAGCAGCTCAAAGCTATGAGCTGTTAGAAAGCTGCTGTTGTAACAAGGGTGCAGGGTTTGATTCCCTCCGTTTCCCTTTGACTACTTAGTGATCTAGAACAAGCCACGTAGCAAGTTAGTACTCCTGGATTGTTCTAAAGAAGAGGCCAAGGGTCCCATGAACTTACTTGAAATGAAAAAAACATCACTTACAAAGCTTTTTGTTATAGTACAGAATTCATCAAAATAATATTGACAAAGTTCTACCTTCATGTTGAATATGATAATAAAAGTTATTACATAACAGACGTATGTTAAACTATTTGCTGAACTGCACTTGGGTAAGGATAAGCAGGGTCTATATGCTAGGTCATCAAATCTAAAAGTGATATTATCCATCTCCATAAAAAATATCCTGAACCCAGTCTGCTCATAAAATATCTGTGCACATTGTTTGAAAGATGCTGGCCTGTTATGTTAACGCTTTTGGATGCTTTTTTCATGACCACCATTTCCCCTTTCCTTAAGTATGTGCACTGTCTACTCCTTCAATCTTTCCATGTGGCTTCTATTGAAACAAATTTGCCACGTTCACAGTTTTCTCTGAACTGCCTCTTTCCTGTCTTTGCTCTTACAAAGCTGTGGTCTGCAGAACTGTACAAAGTACTCCAGACAGAGTTTTGCTAATAGTGCGTAGTGAGGAATAAATTCTTATTTTATAATGGCTACATTTTTTCATCCAGATAATACAATCATTCCAGACCCTCTGTGCATAGTAATATCCCAGTAGCACTTGTTTTCACTTTCACACATTGACTGCTTTACTTTCAAAGCATCTAATACAAGTACATCAGGTTCCTCTTTAATTTCTTGCTTTACTGTTTTACAGCAAGTGAGTATGTTTTGCTGGATTTCTGTTTCCCATGCACATTATGTCATGCTTTATTGCACAGCAGACACGTCATGACATTTTTGGACATTCTTCCACATTTCCTGCTTACCCGTTTTCCTCTCCACATTGTTTATCAGTTGTGATGCAAATTGTTGTGCCATCTGGAAAAATGCTTAGTTATTTCTTCTAAACCTTCCATAGCTTCACTTATAAAGGCAATAAACTGATCCAACCTCATTTCTGAAACTTGGCAAAGTCTAAAAACAAACAGTTGTTGATCCTCATGTTTGTACCCAAAGAGCTTCTGTATGCAAAACTTTAAAGCATATTTTGTCCAACTTTAAGAATTCGTGACAAATGTTAACACACACACATGGTTAATAAAACCAAAGCACATTTCTCATTCATGAGTGTAAGGATTTAATCAGCTTGTGAAATACAACACTGTATATTGTGTAATATTATTCCAGAGACATGTGCGACCCCTAGGGACAGTCTGTCTGCAATTAATAAAGTAACAGTGACAAACCAGCTATAGTGAGCAACACATTCAGATTAAGAAAATGTTATTATTTGGATACTTGTAATATTACATAAAGAATCTTAGGACAGGAGGCTACAGTGTAATCAAGCAACTCAGATATTTTAAATAAAAATATTGCAGTGATTTTGAGTTACAGATTTAGAAATCTGAAAACCTGTATCGAATGAAAGGCCACTGATAGACAAAACATACCCATTATTTTATAAAACTGTTCTTGCCTGAACCCATAAATAAGTAAGTAAGCATGGTACTAGGATATCCCCTGAACCCATAAATAAGTAAGTAAGCCCAGTACTAGGGTGTAGCCTGAAGCCATAAATAAGTAAGTAAGCATGGTACTAGGGTGCTGCCTGAACCCATAAATAGGTAAGTAAGCATGGTACTAGGGTGCTGCCTGAACCCATAAATAAGTAAGTAAGTATGGTATTAGGGTGTCGCTTGAACCCGAAAATAATTAAGTATGCATGGCACTAGTGTGTTGCCTGAACCCATAAATAAGTAAGTAAGCATGGTACTAGGGTGTTGCCTGAACCCATAAATAAGTAAGTAAGCATGGTACTGGGGTGCTGCATGAACCAATAAGTAAGTAAGCATGGTACTAGGGTGTAGCTTGAACCCATATATAAATAAGTAAGCATGATACTAGGGTGTTGCCTGAACCCATAAATAAGTAAGTAAGCATAGTACTAGGCTGTTGCCTGATCCCATAAATAAGTAAGTAAGCACGATCCTAGGGTGTAGCCTGAACCCATAAATAAGTAATTAAGCATGGTACTAGGGTGTTGCCTGAACCCATAAATAAGTAAGTAAGCATGGTACTAGGCTGTTGCCTGAACCCATATATAAGTAAGTAAGTATGGCACTAGGGTGTAGTCTGAACCCATTAATAAGTAAGCATGGTACTAGGGTGTAGCCTGAACCCATAAATAAGTTAGTAAGCATGCTACTAGGGTGTAGCATGAACCCATAAATAAGTAAGTAAGCATGGTACTAGGGTGTAGCCTGAACCCATAAATAAGTAAGTGAGCATGGTACTAGGGTGTTGCGTGAACCCATAAATAAGTAAGTAAGGATGGTATTAGGATGTTGCCTGAACCCATAAATAAGTAAGCATGGTACTAGGGTGTAGCCTGAACCCATAAATAAGTAAGTAAGCATGGTACTAGGGTGTAGCCTGAACCCATAAATAAGTAAGTAAGCATGGTACTAGGGTGTTGCCTGAACCCATAAATAAGTAAGTAAGCATGGTACTAGGGTGTAGCCTGAACCCATAAATAAATAAGTAAGCATGATACTAGGGTGTTGCCTGAACCTATAAATAAGTAAGTAGGCATGGTACTAGGGTGTAGCCTGAACCCATAAATAAGTAAGTAAGCATGGTACTAGGGTGTTGCCTGAACCCATAAATGAGTAAGTAAGCATGGTACTAGTGTGTTGCCTGAACCCATAAATAAGTAAATAAGCATGGTACTAGGATGTAGCCTGAACCCATAAATAAGTAAGTAAGCATGGTACTAGGGTGTAGCCTGAACCCATAAATAAGTAAGTAAGCATGGTACTAGCGTGTTGCCTGAACCCATAAATAAACAAGTAAGCATGGTACTAGGGTGTAGCCTAAACCCATAAAAAAGTAAGTAAGCATGGTACTAGATTGTTACCTAAACCCATAAATAAGTACATAGGCATGGTACTAGGGTATTGCCTGTACCCATAAATAAGTAAGTAAGCATGGTATTAGGGTGTTGCCTGAACCCATAAATACGTAAGTAAGCATGGTATTAGGGTGTAGCCTGAACCCATAAATAAGTAAGTAAGCATGGTACTAGGGTGCTGCCTGAACCCATAAATCAGTAAGTAAGGATGGTACTAGGGTGTTGCCTGAACCCATAAATAAGTAAGTAAGCATGATACCAGGGTGTTGCCTGAACCCATAAATAAGTACATAAGCATGGTACTAGGGTGTAGCCTGAACCCATAAATAAGTAAGTAAGCATGGTACTAGGTTGTAGCCTGAATCCATAAATAAGTAAGTAAGCATCGTACTAGGGTGTTGCTTGAACCCATAAATAAGTAAGTACGCATGGTACTAGTGTGTTGCCTGAACCTATAAATAAGTAAATAAGCATAATACTAGGGTGCTGCATGAACCCATAAATAAGTAAGTAAGCATGGTACTAGGGTGTAGCCTGAACCCATAAATAAATAAGTAAGCATGGTACTAGGGTGTTGCCTGAACCCATAAATAAGTAAGTAAGCATAAGACTTGGCTGTCACCTGAACCCATAAATAAGTAAGTAAGCATGATCCTAGGGTGTAGCCTGAACCCATAAATAAGTAAGTAAGCATGGTACTAGTGTGTAGCCTGAACCCATAAATAAATAAGTAAGCATGGTACTAGGGTGTTGCCTGAATTCATAAACAAGTAAGCATGGTACTAGGCTGTTGCCTGAACCCATAAATAAGTAAGTAAGCATGGTACTAGGGTGTAGCCTGAACCTATAAATAAGTAAGCATGGTACTAGGGTGTAGCCTGAACCCATACATAAGTAAGCATGCTACTAGGGTGTAGCATGAACCCATAAATAAGTAAGTAAGCATGGTACTAGGGTGTAGCCTGAACCCATAAATAAGTAAGCATGGTACTAGGGTGGTGACTGAACCCATAAATAAGTAAGTAAGGATGGTATTAGGATGTTGCCTGAACCCATAAATAAGTAAGCATGGTACTAGGGTGCTGCCTGAACCCATAAATAAGTAAGTAAGTATGGTACTAGGGTGTAGCCTGAACCCATAAATAAATAAGTAAGCGTGGTACTAGGGTGTTTCCTGAACCCATAAATAAGTAAGTAAGCATGGTACTAGGGTGTAGCCTGAATCCATAAATAAGTAAGTAAGCATGGTACTAGGGTGTTGCCTGAACCCATAAATAAGTAAGTAAGCATGGTACTATTGTGTTGCCTGAATCCATAAATAAGTAAGGAACCATGGTACTAGGGTGTTGCCTGAACCCATAAATAAGTAAGTAAGCATGGTACTAGGGTGTTGCCTGAACACATAAATAAGTAAGTAAGCATGGTACTAGGGTGTAGCCTGAACCCATAAATAAGTAAGTAAGCATGGTACTAGGGTGTTGCCTGAACCCATAAATAAAAAAGTAAGCATGGTACTAGGGTGTAGCCTAAACCCATAAATAAGTAAGTAAGCATGGTACTAGGGTGTTGCCTGAACCCATAAATAAGTAAGTAAGCATGGTACTAGGGTGTTGCCTGAACTCATAAATAATTAAGTAAGCATGGAACTAGGGTGTTGCCTGAACCCATAAATACGTAAGTAAGCATGGTACTAGGGTGTAGCCTGAACCCATAAATAAGTAAGTGAGCATGGTACTAGGGTGTTGCGTGAACCCATAAATAAGTAAGTAAGGATGGTATTAGGATGTTGCCTGAACCCATAAATAAGTAAGCATGGTACTAGGGTGTAGCCTGAACCCATAAATAAGTACATAGGCATGGTACTAGGGTGTTGCCTGAACCCATAAATAAAAAAGTAAGCATGGTACTAGGGTGTAGCCTGAACCCATAAATAAGTAAGTAAGCATGGTACTAGGGTGTAGCCTGAACCTATAAATAAGTAAGCATGGTACTAGGGTGTAGCCTGAACCCATACATAAGTAAGTAAGCATGCTACTAGGGTGTAGCATGAACCCATAAATAAGTAAGTAAGCATGGTACTAGGGTGTAGCCTGAACCCATAAATAAGTAAGCATGGTACTAGGGTGGTGACTGAACCCATAAATAAGTAAGTAAGGATGGTATTAGGATGTTGCCTGAACCCATAAATAAGTAAGCATGGTACTAGGGTGCTGCCTGAACCCATAAATAAGTAAGTAAGTATGGTACTAGGGTGTAGCCTGAACCCATAAATAAATGTACTAGGGTGTTTCCTGACCCATAAAATAGAAAGTAGTAAGTATGGTACTAGGGGTGTAGCCTGAATCCATAAATAAGTAAGTAAGCATGGTACTAGGGTGTTGCCTGAACCCATAAATAAGTAAGTAAGCATGGTACTATTGTGTTGCCTGAATCCATAAATAAGTAAGGAAAGCATGGTACTAGGGTGTTGCCTGAACACATAAATAAGTAAGTAAGCATGGTACTAGGGTGTAGCCTGAACCCATAAATAAGTAAGTAAGCATGGTACTAGGGTGTTGCCTGAACCCATAAATAAGTAAGTAAGCATGGTACTAGGGTGTTGCCTGAACCCATAAATAAGTAAGTAAGCATGGTACTAGGGTGTTGCCTGAACTCATAAATAATTAAGTAAGCATGGAACTAGGGTGTTGCCTGAACCCATAAATACGTAAGTAAGCATGGTACTAGGGTGTAGCCTGAACCCATAAATAAGTAAGTGAGCATGGTACTAGGGTGTTGCGTGAACCCATAAATAAGTAAGTAAGGATGGTATTAGGATGTTGCCTGAACCCATAAATAAGTAAGCATGGTACTAGGGTGTAGCCTGAACCCATAAATAAGTAAGTAAGCATGGTACTAGGGTGTAGCCTGAACCCATAAATAAGTAAGTAAGCATGGTACTAGGGTGTTGCCTGAACCCATAAATAAGTAAGTAAGCATGGTACTAGGGTGTAGCCTGAACCCATAAATAAATAAGTAAGCATGATACTAGGGTGTTGCCTGAACCTATAAATAAGTAAGTAGACATGGTACTAGGGTGTAGCCTGAACCCATAAATAAGTAAGTAAGCATGGTACTAGGGTGTTGCCTGAACCCATAAATGAGTAAGTAAGCATGGTACTAGTGTGTTGCCTGAACCCATAAATAAGTAAATAAGCATGGTACTAGGGTGTAGCCTGAACCCATAAATAAGTAAGTAAGCATGGTACTAGGGTGTAGCCTGAACCCATAAATAAGTAAGTAAGCATGGTACTAGCGTGTTGCCTGAACCCATAAATAAACAAGTAAGCATGGTACTAGGGTGTAGCCTAAACCCATAAAAAAGTAAGTAAGCATGGTACTAGATTGTTACCTAAACCCATAAATAAGTACATAGGCATGGTACTAGGGTGTTGCCTGTACCCATAAATAAGTAAGTAAGCATGGTATTAGGGTGTTGCCTGAACCCATAAATACGTAAGTAAGCATGGTATTAGGGTGTAACCTGAACCCATAAATAAGTAAGTAAGCATGGTACTAGGGTGCTGCCTGAACCCATAAATCAGTAAGTAAGGATGGTACTAGGGTGTTGCCTGAACCCATAAATAAGTAAGTAAGCATGATACCAGGGTGTTGCCTGAACCCATAAATAAGTACATAAGCATGGTACTAGGGTGTAGCCTGAACCCATAAATAAGTAAGTAAGCATGGTACTAGGTTGTAGCCTGAATCCATAAATAAGTAAGTAAGCATCGTACTAGGGTGTTGCTTGAACCCATAAATAAGTAAGTACGCATGGTACTAGTGTGTTGCCTGAACCTATAAATAAGTAAGTAAGCATGGTACTAGGGTGTAGCCTGAACCCATAAATAAATAAGTAAGCATGGTACTAGGGTGTTGCCTGAACCCATAAATAAGTAAGTAAGCATAAGACTTGGCTGTCACCTGAACCCATAAATAAGTAAGTAAGCATGATCCTAGGGTGTAGCCTGAACCCATAAATAAGTAAGTAAGCATGGTACTAGTGTGTAGCCTGAACCCATAAATAAATAAGTAAGCATGGTACTAGGGTGTTGCCTGAATTCATAAACAAGTAAGCATGGTACTAGGCTGTTGCCTGAACCCATAAATAAGTAAGTAAGCATGGTACTAGGGTGTAGCCTGAACCCATACATAAGTAAGTAAGCATGCTACTAGGGTGTAGCATGAACCCATAAATAAGTAAGTAAGCATGGTACTAGTGTGTAGCCTGAACCCATAAATAAATAAGTAAGCATGGTACTAGGGTGTTGCCTGAATTCATAAATAAGTAAGCATGGTACTAGGCTGTTGCCTGAACCCATAAATAAGTAAGTAAGCATGGTACTAGGGTGTAGCCTGAACCTATAAATAAGTAAGCATGGTACTAGGGTGTAGCCTGAACCCATAAATAAGTAAGTAAGCATGCTACTAGGGTGTAGCATGAACCCATAAATAAGTAAGTAAGCATGGTACTAGGGTGTAGCCTGAACCCATAAATAAGTAAGCATGGTATTAGGGTGGTGACTGAACCCATAAATAAGTAAGTAAGGATGGTATTAGGATGTTGCCTGAACCCATAAATAAGTAAGCATGGTACTAGGGTGCTGCCTGAACCCATAAATAAGTAAGTAAGTATGGTACTAGGGTGTAGCCTGAACCCATAAATAAATAAGTAAGCGTGGTACTAGGGTGTTTCCTGAACCCATAAATAAGTAAGTAAGCATGGTACTAGGGTGTAGCCTGAACCCATAAATAAGTAAGTAAGCATGGTACTAGGGTGTTGCCTGAACCCATAAATAAGTAAGTAAGCATGGTACTAGGGTGTAGCCTGAACCCATAAATAAATAAGTAAGCATGATACTAGGGTGTTGCCTGAACCTATAAATAAGTAAGTAGACATGGTACTAGGGTGTAGCCTGAACCCATAAATAAGTAAGTAAGCATGGTACTAGGGTGTTGCCTGAACCCATAAATGAGTAAGTAAGCATGGTACTAGTGTGTTGCCTGAACCCATAAATAAGTAAATAAGCATGGTACTAGGGTGTAGCCTGAACCCATAAATAAGTAAGTAAGCATGGTACTAGGGTGTAGCCTGAACCCATAAATAAGTAAGTAAGCATGGTACTAGCGTGTTGCCTGAACCCATAAATAAACAAGTAAGCATGGTACTAGGGTGTAGCCTAAACCCATAAAAAAGTAAGTAAGCATGGTACTAGATTGTTACCTAAACCCATAAATAAGTACATAGGCATGGTACTAGGGTGTTGCCTGTACCCATAAATAAGTAAGTAAGCATGGTATTAGGGTGTTGCCTGAACCCATAAATACGTAAGTAAGCATGGTATTAGGGTGTAACCTGAACCCATAAATAAGTAAGCATGGCACTAGGGTGCTGCCTGAACCCATAAATCAGTAAGTAAGGATGGTACTAGGGTGTTGCCTGAACCCATAAATAAGTAAGTAAGCATGATACCAGGGTGTTGCCTGAACCCATAAATAAGTACATAAGCATGGTACTAGGGTGTAGCCTGAACCCATAAATAAGTACATAAGCATGGTACTAGGTTGTAGCCTGAATCCAGCATCGTACTAGGGTGTTGCTTGAACCCATAAATAAGTAAGTACGCATGGTACTAGTGTGTTGCCTGAACCCATAAATAAGTAAGTAAGCATAAGACTTGGCTGTCACCTGAACCCATAAATAAGTAAGTAAGCATGATCCTAGGGTGTAGCCTGAACCCATAAATAAGTAAGTAAGCATGGTACTAGTGTGTAGCCTGAACCCATAAATAAATAAGTAAGCATGGTTCTAGGGTGTTGCCTGAATTCATAAATAAGTAATGAACCCATAAATAAGTAAGTAAGCATGGTACTAGGTGTAGCCTGAACCCATAAATAAATAAGTAAGCATGGTACTAGGGTGTTGCCTGAATTCATAAATAAGTAAGCATGGTACTAGGCTGTTGCCTGAACCCATAAATAAGTAAGTAAGCATGGTACTAGGGTGTAGCCTGAACCTATAAATAAGTAAGCATGGTACTAGGGTGTAGCCTGAACCCATAAATAAGTAAGTAAGCATGCTACTAGGGTGTAGCATGAACCCATAAATAAGTAAGTAAGCATGGTACTAGGGTGTAGCCTGAACCCATAAATAAGTAAGCATGGTATTAGGGTGGTGACTGAACCCATAAATAAGTAAGTAAGGATGGTATTAGGATGTTGCCTGAACCCATAAATAAGTAAGCATGGTACTAGGGTGCTGCCTGAACCCATAAATAAGTAAGTAAGTATGGTACTAGGGTGTAGCCTGAACCCATAAATAAATAAGTAAGCGTGGTACTAGGGTGTTTCCTGAACCCATAAATAAGTAAGTAAGCATGGTACTAGGGTGTAGCCTGAACCCATAAATAAGTAAGTAAGCATGGTACTAGGGTGTTGCCTGAACCCATAAATAAGTAAGTAAGCATGGTACTAGTGTGTTGCCTGAACCCATAAATAAGTAAGTAAGCATGATACCAGGGTGTTGCCTGAACCCATAAATAAGTAAGTAAGCATGGTACTAGGGTGTTGCCTGAACCCATAAATAAGTAAGTAAGCATGGTACTAGGGTGTTGCCTGAACCCATAAATAAGTAAGTAAGCATGGTACTAGGGTGTTGCCTGAACACATAAATAAGTAAGTAAGCATGGTACTAGGGTGTAGCCTGAACCCATAAATAAGTAAGTAAGCATGGTACTAGGGTGTTGCCTGAACCCATAAATAAAAAAGTAAGCAGGGTACTAGGGTGTAGCCTAAACCCATAAATAAGTAAGTAAGCATGGTACTAGGGTGTTGCCTGAACCCATAAATAAGTAAGTAAGCATGGTACTAGGGTGTTGCCTGAACTCATAAATAATTAAGTAAGCATGGAACTAGGGTGTTGCCTGAACCCATAAATACGTAAGTAAGCATGGTACTCGGGTGTAGTATGAACCCATAAATAAGTAATTAAGCATGGTACTAGGGTGCTGCCTGGACCCATAAATAAGTAAGTAAGGATGGTACTATGGTGTTGCCTGAACCCATAAATAAGTAATTAAGCATGGTACTAGGGTGCTGCCTGGACCCATAAATAAGTAAGTAAGGATGGTACTATGGTGTTGCCTGAACCCATAAATAAGTAAGTAAGCATGGCACTACGGTGTTGCCTGAACCCATAAATAAGTAAGTAAGCATGGTACTAGGGTGTAGCCTGAACCCATAAATAAGTAAGTAAGCATGGTACTAGGGTGTTGCCTGAACCCATAAATAAGTAAGCATGGTACTAGGGTGTTGCCTGAACCCATAAATAATTAAGCATGGTACTAGGGTGTTGCCTGAACCCATAAATACGTAAGCAAGCATGGTACTCGGGTGTAGCCTGAACCCGTAAATAAGTAATTAAGCATGGTATTAGGGTGCTGCCTGGACCCATAAATAAGTAATTAAGGATGGTACTAGGGTGTTGCCTGAACCCATAAATAAGTAAGTAAGCATGGCACTAGGGTGTTGCCTGAACCCATAAATAAGTAAGTAAGCATGGTACTAGTGTGTTGCCTGAACCCATAAATAAGTAAGTAAGCATGGTACTAGGATGTAGCCTGAACCCATAAATTAGTAAGCAAGCATGGTACTAGAGTGTTGGCTGAACCCATAAATAAGTAAGTAAGCATGGTGCTAGGGTGTTGCCTGAACCCATAAATAAGTAAGCATGGTTTTAGGGTGTTGCCTGAACCCATAAATAAGTAAGTAAGCATGGTACTAGGGTGTTGCCTGAACCCATAAATAAACAAGTAAGCATGGTACTAGGGTGTAGCATGAACCCATAAATAAGTAAGTAAGCATGGTACTAGGGTGTTGCCTGAACCCATAAATAAGTAAGTAACCATGGTACTAGGGTGTTGCCTGAACCCATAAATAATTAAGCATGGTACTAGGGTGTTGCCTGAACCCATAAATACGTAAGCAAGCATGGTACTCAGGTGTAGCCTGAACCCGTAAATAAGTAATTAAGCATGGTATTAGGGTGCTGCCTGGACCCATAAATAAGTAATTAAGGATGGTACTAGGGTGTTGCCTGAACCCATAAATAAGTAAGTAAGCATGGCACTAGGGTGTTGCCTGAACCCATAAATAAGTAAGTAAGCATGGTACTAGTGTGTTGCCTGAACCCATA